>NW_019385327.1:132379-147617 GCF_000671375.1 Centruroides sculpturatus | reverse complement strand
ACAACTAGTGATAAATAGAATAAGTTTTTTTACATTTATTACCTTTAAAATACAATTCTAATAATAATGAAAATAACATAAGGTTATTTAATTTTAATGTGACAAATGTGCACGATTTTCTTTGCACAACTTTGCAAAATCTGGTTGCTTTTTGATCAGCTTTAGTCTCGAGTCATCTTCGAGTTGAAGTCGGTTACGATGTTTAGTTTTCATGTTTGTCATGGCCGAAAATCCGCTCTCGCAGAGGTACGTTGTGCAAAATGGCGGTAAATATTTTATTGCCGCTTCGCTGACATGATAATAATATAATTGTACAATTAACACAAATTGTGTTAATTGTACAATTTTTGTTTCTTGTGTAAGAATTTCATTTAGGTATTGTCACAAATGCATTTTTTGATGAAATTTCAAGAATATTTTTAGTTATAAATAAACGAATTTGTGTATTCGACATCATGTTGTAAATTGCCGAATTTTTGATGGTCCACCCATTACTTTTTTGATTGCTTTATCTCATGCATTTAAATTTTAAATCGACCGATTTTAGATTACCGCGCGTACCCTTCATGCAATTTCACGTACCCGTAGGGGTACGCGTACCACTAATTGGGAACCATTGGTCTACAGTATTGCTTATTAATCTGATAATCCTCATTATTGCTTATAATTGTTTTTAGAGGAAAAATTAATCCAAGTGTACAAATATAAGAATAACAATAAAAGTAAATAATGCAATACTTTTTATAATGAGCCACAATGAGAATAAGGTGCTCCTAAAACAACTTGTCATGTCTTTGCTTAATTTAATTTTGAATATTTTTGTTAAATATGCTTGACAAATTTTATTAATTTTCTTCATTATAAGAATTCAGGAAAAAATTACAAAATAACAATCTAGTGTTAAAATGTGTGTTTGAGAAAGAGTTTAAACACAAAATTGTCAAAATTGTAACTCAAATTGTAGAGTTATCAACAATTGTACAATTTGAGTTAAAATAGAATATAGAGATTTCAAAGAATTATAATAAATATAGATTAATAATAAACTTTGAAAATATTTTTTTAAACATACAATTACAGATAATGACTAATGCAACTATTCAGCATTAATCATAATAATGCATTACATTACAAGTTAAATACATTATTTCCTCTTTATCAAATCCTTTATATTACTACGTGGAAAAATGCCTACAGAACTAAATAATGAAATTGTTTTTAACTACTACATAGTAAAGCATTATTGACTGGTCATTACTGATAAGAAAAGAAAAACCTTCTTTACTAAAAAATGATAAAGTATAAATAATCAACAATATTCTTTCAAAATTGAACTTAATAATTCAAGAAGCTCCAATACATCAATTGTTTGGTTTATTTGTAAACTCAAATGTACAAATTAAGAAGTGGAACTTACATAAAGCCTAAGTTTTACCAAATTCTATATAAAAAGAATCACTATTATATATATATTTCTTTTTGATTCTGTCTGCCCTGCAGGCACAAACTAGTTGATTCAAGCTACTGTACTACAAACATCTCACTTGATCTATCGACTGCTAGTGAAGTTCCTTAATGTCTTTTTTAAATTTGGGAATAAAAACATCTGATGGGGTTAGTCACAGATATCTGATAAAACAAGTCTTGAGTTTATGCATGCATCAATTAATTATAAATACAGCATTCTGCATACAAATACCACCACTTTCCAGGAACTTTTTCAATCTCCACATGTAGTAAACTTTTGGATAATCATCTATCTCTAGTGTCAAATCAAGTAGGTACTAGAACTAGACCAAGTCACCATTACATGATAATTTTATATTATAAATTTTAAAATTATCATATTAAATTTATAATGTACCTATCTATTTGTTTTATTCTAAATTCAAATCATTATGTTTATATAAGATAAATATTAATAAATAGAAAACAAAAGCATTAAAATTTAACAAACATCTTCAAAAAAACTCAGATTAAAGAATTTAAACTGCAGTTTTGAAAAGCATGTCACTAGTCATCATACTTTATAAATTTAATTAAATATAATCACAACTCAAACAAATCTTAAATGCTAATTTATATGGAATTGATTCCAATTATCTAAAAAAGTAATTTATCTTCATAAAATCAGAATCAGTTTCCTTTCATAAACAATAGATAATAATATGTAATTATACAGAATATAAAGAATAAAATAATACGTAAACAAACATTTACAAAATGAATAAGTTATTGTACTTGTCCCATAAAACCATGTTTTATTCATAAAAAATTTAAGAATTATCAGATACAGTAATTATCCATATGGAATTTGTTTATTTTGAATTTCAGAAAAATATTGAAAAGTGCATCTTAATGTCAATATGGAGTGCTTCCTAAATTCTTTGTAAGGCCAAGATTCCACTAGCGCAAAAACAAACATAAAACCCCTTGCTGTAAAAGCTTTTAATCACGTGACCATGATATTTTACACCTGAGCTGGTTGTAAAACCAGCATAAAAGTGAGTTGAGCAGTGTTCAACTTTCAATGCAAATATGACCGTAAAACAATACCATCCATCAATCAGAAGTCAGTGAAATCTAGGTCATTATGTCACCGTGTGAAAATGGCAGAAACGAGCTTTTGTGTACGTTCCCTCATGGCTACTCTAGAATAGATCTGGAAAGATTTATTGAAAACATCCGAAAGTATTCATGTATCTACGACAAGAAGTATCCTGATTATAATAATGGATACCTAAAACACATGATATGGACAGCCAAAGGAAAATGCTTCAATTTAGAGGATATATAATGAGAAAAGCTAAGCTTATAAGTACTGCATATTATCTTAATTAATAATACGATAATAAAAGTTAATATATGAAAGTAAAGATATTATTTTTGCTACATTTGTAATTATAGTACAGAAAAAACTTGTAGAATATAATCATTGCCTTTATAACTTTGATAGTACCATCACCATAAAAACTTTGCTAACCGGACTTCCACCGCAATCCAGACGCAACTAGGTCACGTGATTAAAAGTTTTTACAGTGAAGGTTTTTACACTAGTGGAGTCTTGGCCTAACTCTATAAAAGTCTGTACGTAATGAAAATTTTATAGTATTTTTTGTTTATTTTGTGTTTTATTAGTCATATTTTATTTTAAAATGTTTATAATCATAATAATATACAATTTTTTACAAAATTTTTACATCATAAAAAAAGGTAGCGCTAAAAAACCTGCTTTTTAATTTGTTTTAAAGTTTCAGGTTAAATATTTACAACACAGTATTTTTTGAGTGTTGAAAATCCTTTCATAAAATGTGTGTTACAGATAATCTGTAATGAAATAAGTCTGTAAACCAGAAACAATATAAAGTCTATAATTAGATGTATCGAATATTATTCTAATTTTATATAACGAACTAACTGGATAAATATACTACAAATAAAACACACCTTTAATAATCCAGCTAATAAAAATTAATAAAGTAAAAATGTTTTTGATGTATGGTAACTGAAGAAGATCGTTAAGAAACGATTGAAAACATTTTTACTTTAATGATCTTCTTCAGTTACCATACATCAAAAACATTTTTACTTTATTAATTTTTATTAGCTGGATTATATATTTTGATAAATTATTTGTTTAAAGTTTTCATTTCTTAAATATTTATTCTATTGGAAATGTAATAGTTGTCATAAAGTAATAAGTGTTATGTTGATCTTTGTTTATTCTTTTGCAGGTAAAGCATGTGTTGAGTAAGGATAGACGGATTCAAGTTATTTTGACAGTAGAAACCTGCAATTGGCGAGACGTTGCCAAAGAGTTTAATAGGCTGCATCCAGACTTCTGTGTATGATTGATGGAAAGACTAGATGCATTCTGTTAAACCACGGGTTCCCAGCTTGTGTTCTGCAGAATCCTAAGGTTCCGCCAATAAAATTTGGGGTTCCACAATAAAATCCGTTGAATCTAGTGATGTATGAATGTGCCAATGCAGATTTTGGATATCAGATGTAATTGTTCTAATCTGGAATTGAGTCTTTTTTATGATGTCCTATACTTGTATGCTAGAGTTATTTATAGCTTTATAAACATTGAGGACAGATTTATCAGTAACAGAACAAATCAAAATCATGATATAATGTTTGACAAGATAATGAAAACCATAAATATGAGAAAGCTTAACCTAAAGCTAGAAAATCATTAAAAAAATAAACTTAAAACGTATCCAATGTATAAATAATAAAACAATCATTAAATATGCTTTAATTCATTGATATCTGCAGCACAAGCCTATTGAATCTAATGATAGGAGTGTCCAGTCAGATACCTGATGTTGTTATACTGTTCGTACTATGATACTAGTGATGGGACACTCATGTCAGATGAGTGTCATGTGTCACCAAGGGGTTCCATGAAAAAATAAGTTGGAAACTGCTGTATTAAACTCTTTGGCAACTTAACACTGACTGTGGGACCTACAGCATCAACATAATCTTTCTTACTTCCTCCTTACCTTCTCCTGTAAATGAATAAACAAACCACTGCATTTGCAACATAACTCTTTGTCTGGAACCAAATAGTTATATTGTAAATCAACATAACTCTGTGGTTCCAGGCATATAGAATACCCTGCATATGTTGATTATTACAAAGAGTTCTGTCTGATTCATTAATAAATGCATAATTTTAAATCTATGAATGTCAAATAAGAAGCTTTAATAATACATAAAATGATGAATTCCTAAAACTGTAAATTAATGCAATGAATGTGATTACAGTATAATTAATTAACAATTGCATTTATTAAAAATGTTTGTTAATTAATGTGTTCATGCAATATAAAGAACATATTTTTATCAATAAAAATAAAAGCAAAATTGCATTTGGTGCTCAACAAATTTTATAACATTATAGAACAAAAACATTATAAGCAATGCAATTAATAAAGTCAAAAAAATAATTCTTTATACCATAATGTATATTTACATGCTTGAAAATAGATAAGAACTCAACATGCTTAAAAGATAGATAATAAAGCATTGCAGTAGCACTATATAAAAAAAAATAAGATAAAATATCAGCAATGAACACACTGAAAGAGGCATGTTTTTAATTTAAATATAACCAAAAGCTTTTGATAATTTTACTTTCTCTTGTAAATTTCATATCTGTAAATTTATAAGTGTTATCATTAGTTAAAATTTGATATACAGTGATTGTTTTATTAGTTTTTTTTAATTAATTAGAAAACGTCAGAAATTTGAATCGATGATAGAAGATATCAGCTATATAAAAGAATTTCATTGCATTTTTCTAAAATTATAAACATAATAATCAATTTAAAGCATACATTTTTAAAAACATATTTTTGTCAAACAATTACACTANAGAGTACACTTTCTAATTATATTCTGACAATTTTTAAAATTAATTTTGAAATTTTCTTTTAAATAAATAAATAAGTAGACAAAGTAAGCATTATAAACAATTTACTATCAAGATATTTTATCGTGTAATATGAAACTTAGAAGCTTAAACAAAGCTATCCACAGGTCTGGTATGTCAAGTATGGGGGAGTTTCATGGTTACATTGATGCAATGAAAAGGGATTCCCATATAAATAGTGTTCTTTGGTCCCTATAGTGTTTTAGAAGCACAGTTTGTGACCAAAGCAGATCAACTTACCCTCTATCACTTTTTTGGCTAGGCATTGGGTTATACAAGGAATGCTCTTCCTTTTATTCCATGGTTGTTTTTGTAATGTTGTATAATTTTGTAATTTTGTGTGTCTATTATGTTCCATGCTCAATGTGTGAGAAACAATTTTAAAAAATGTTTGCTGTCATTCACATATGACTGCTTATTTCGTACAATGCATTGAGATCAATTTGTTCAGTGCAAAAATACAGTCTTTTGCATTCTGCTTTTATTTTTATCTGAACTAAGCTTTGAGTTCTCTACAGTGAATAAGAGCTAAGCAATCAATTCTTGAATTCATGTTGTTGGATATTATTGGCATTAAAATTATTTTCTATTTAATATTTTCTGAGTATATTTTAACATTGTTACTTTATTTTTCAAATAATAATAAAGCAATATGATTAAAAAGATTTTGTTATTCATTAGGTATCTATATCTTTTACACATGAAGTTTAGGAGATTCTCTTTTAATATTCTTTTATTTTTACTTATCTTATAATTACATCTACAACATGAAATAGAAATGATACCTTCTAAATTGCATACTGCTAAGTATCATGCTTGAAATGGCTGCTACAAAGACACAGGGTGTATGGTGAGTTATGCAAATATTTTATTTCCATTGTAGGAATTTTCTGTTAGGTATATGCAGTGCAGATGATCCATGTGAAATTACAGTGAAAATATTTTATATATTATTTTTTGTAAATTTTCATCCGATGGCAATAATTATAATTAAATATCTGAAGACAAAGTCCTCCAAAAAAGGAACCACCATCTTTATATTCCAGGCTATACATTCTTAGCAACTGACCTTTCATTTTAGGCTATTGGCTGCCAAAAAGTCCTTTTAAAAACACAAAAATATATCCAGTTAAAAAAACAAAAATTTTTTAAAAAGGAATTAGTGACATATTGACATCTTCTGATTTCCATCATACCTACTTGGGGTTGTTTCAGCTTTTTATCCATGTGGAAATGAGCGCTTGTAAATGTAGATTAAAAAACTGCCCCCTGGTGAGGATACTTTATAAACTTTTTGTAAATTTTCGTCCGATGGCAAAATTTTATATATTATACAAAACTGACTTTTAGGGATGTGTTAACCAGGGTTTTGGAGTCAATATACAAAAATCTTGACTTTCATTAAAGCGGTATTTAAATAATGAAAAACTAAAATGTAAATAGTATCATAATACATTTCATCACCACTATATGAATCATCAGGCTACTTTTTAGACTTATATTTATAACTTATATTTACTTATCAGTCTGATGGTTATTGTAACTATACCTTTATTTCTCATATTTAATGATATTATATTAGTGAAGTTTCAAATACTGGTTATATTGTCAGCTTGTGGCTGTCTAATGTAGAGGTGCTAAATAACTACTACTACTACTTTACACAACAAACTGTATGTAATGCGTTGCATTCATAAAATACACATTTTAAATTTATTAATAATTAAAATACATTAATTTAAGATTCATAATTTTTGCCTTTTCAAATTAATCTTTACTGCTGCTGGAGTATTCAGTACCTTTTCTCCAACTCTGAAACTATTCCCTGTCACACTCTCTTGCAACAGCACTGCTAAACAATGCATTGCCATCTCAAGCATTTCATCATATTATAAGATGCAGCAACTGAATTTGTTCAACTGTTCTCTACATGAAAGTGACACTGCACTGCTTTGTAGAATTGTTTTTATTTCATGTACTGTTTCGAGTGACACTGGTTTTGATAAAAATAATTTATATAGTTACTACTCAATAAGAATTGAGACATTGTTTTGTGATATTTTTTGGGGGTGCCATAATTTTGCAACACATCATAAGCTGCCACTGACTGATTATGACAGTAATATTAAGAACAGAAATTATACAAATAAGACTCCAAGAAAAGTAGTTTAAATTGAATTTACATTTAAGGAGCTTCACTGATAAATGCTTTGATTAGAAAAATATCAGAAAATTTAAAAATTTGTTCACCTTGTAAATTAAAATTACAAAATCTGAAATATAGTTTCTATAAATGAATTTGAGATTTCCTTGCTTTAAACAATCATAATCTTTTGATATATTTAAATATAAATGTTTATATGTAATGAAAGAAACTGTTTTTCATTACAAACTGATCCATAAAATTATTTATCTGAGACCTGTTGAATAGTCAATCAGACAGTGTATGAAATGAACAATGATACACCTTTTTATTGTGTACTATATTTATTAATGACAATTAAATTGCATGTATACTTAACTTTTTATCTAGTAGAAATTTCCCAAAAAATTTATGTAAAAAGGGATATTGCTTATGTAGAAAAATGGAAGATTGGCTCTAAACCTTAAAATATAGTAATAATATGATAAACCAATTAATATATGTTTTGTTGAAACAAACTATATAAAAATCTATGCGAAAATCTTAATTTTGTTTTTATGCATTTTCATTTATGATTTATTTCATAAATTTGTAAAGATATGCAAAAAATCACAGTTAATTTGAACTCAGATAGTTAAAAATCCCGTTAGTTCGTAACTGTACTATTTGTCCTGATCACAGATATAGAATTAATGTTAAGGAACTCAGTTAGTTTAAAATATGGCTACTTTGAAATTTGAGGTGAAAATTCCATCCAAACTGTGATATGCCTATGTTAACTTGTTTGTTTAGATTGAAATGCCTCCTTACCATAAGAGAGCAATAGACCAAGAACAACTCTAATCTGGGAATATGGTTTACAGTAACATATTTTCAGGTGTTGTCTTACCCAAAGACTAACCTTTTTTCTCTCATCATAAAATATGACTGGGTTTCGGGATTGCAAGTTTGAGCTACAAGCAGCGGATTGAAATATTTGTAAGGCTCTAGGCTACTAGATTTGGACAAATTAATAGTTTTTGGGCCACTTTAAAACATTCTGTACATGTAATCGTATTCTATTTACTTAAGCGTATTTGATGTAATTAATATATTACATCAGTTACATGGCATTTGGCATATTATTAAATGTACAGAAATATGTAAATCTTTGATAATTTTAATTCACAATTATTTCGTCCTTTGAATTTCTAATTAACGAGGAATTCCTGTACATATATAAAGCAAATTAACATTTAAAAAATAATGTCACTAATTCATGAACAAAAAATACACCTTGTAAACAGGTTAACAACACTCGTTAAAAAGTACTGGTAAAGTATATAATAAACTCCCAACAACCTTTAAATAACCAGTAAAATATTTAAAAGTACTACAAACATTTTTGACCGTTATTTCCAGTCTTCTTCAGGTTAAAAGTTCTGAGATTCTAATAGTAGTTGTGCTTGAAGATTTAAACTTTTTTTAGAACGTAGGAACAGTTGCATATAGAGATTCATACTACGCATGTGCACTAGATATAGCATATACGAACAAAAGAATATATCAATATATTTTTTACACACACAAAAAATGTGTGTAAAAAATATACATTTTTTTTGTATGTAAAAAAAATACACATTTTTTTTACACAAAAAATGGTGGAGATCCAGATTAAATGGGGTCTTTGCGTTCATAATAGAGCTTCCAAGCATTAGAGATATTAATCGCATCCTTGGAGTTGATGTAATTTTCGTGTAACCCAGCTTTGTATATTTTGAGAGTTTCTAGCGAATGTGTATGTTCTCTTTGGCATGATATATTAATTATTTGCATGTTATGCAGGTTAGCTCTTATGCCCGGGGTCGAAGCATAAGTAGATAAGGCAGTGGTTCCTCTGTTATGCTCAATGTCATACCTATGTTCGCGTAAACGCTTATCTAGAGAATGTATCATAGAGCCAATATATACATGGACCTTGTATATCAGGGATGGCCAACACACAGACCACGGTCGACTGGTCGACAGCAAAGATTTTGAAAGTAGCTCGCAAAGATTTTGAAAGTAGCTCGCGAAGCTAAAGTTGAACAATTTGCTTTCACTTAAATTAATGTTTAAAAATCTTAATTCAATAATTTATTCTTACAATAATAGACTGTCTGTGCAATGTACCCATACTGTTTGTATTTGTCCCAATGAACAATGCAAATGAATGTTAATGCATGCGCATATAAAAGTCCTAAAATTGTTTGTCCATATTCATAGTCACCCGCAGACTATATTTTATCAAAAAAGTAGCCCCTAAGGGATAAAAATTTGGCCACACCTGTTGTATATATTGACTTTACGATATGTTCTCTACATAAGCATTTACGCAAACATAGGTATATTTATTAAAAAAATACACATGCAATAACCAAATGATCTAACAGATTATATCTACTATTTAATGACTAATTTATCGTGGCTACTATTTAATTAAATATTAAGTAATTTTTTTGTCGAGGTAGGTGTTGGTGCCTGGATTGGGACTTCAACCTACATGTAACTCCCTCTTACTGCATGGATGCATTGCCAATTATGTTATTACCTGAATTTTTGCACCATAATTTAGATATAATAATCTTTATTGTTAAATCAATATTGTTTTTACTGAATAAGTTTCCTCAATTCACAAAACCCAGACATCAGTATAATAAGTCCTACTAATATGATATGTCCCAGTAGGCATTTATATAATAAATTGTATAATAAGGACACAAAGGCATATGAATTAGGATAATAGATGTTTATATTTGTATGCATAATAGCTAGATTTTATTTGCTTTCATTTTCTTACAATAAATGCATTCATTTCTATAAGCTGCAAAATCACTTTCATTGCTCGAAATATTTTGGTTGTCTTCATGCTCCAATGGTGTGATACTCTCAGTGGATCTTGAACAAAATTATCACTTATTTCCAGCATAAGTAAAAAAAAAAAAAAACACCAGATATTACTATAATCTTTCAATGGACTGTCTACAGCAGTGATTCTCAATTAGTTTTTCCTACATACCACTTCCAGAAAGAGCTCAAACTCGCGTACTCCTTATAGCAGAAATTCATATTAATCTATACTAATATTATAAATTCGAAGGTAATTCTGTCTGTCTGTATGTTACCTTTTCACGTCTAAACCGCTGAACAGGTTTTAATAAAATTTGGCACAGCGATAGCTTACATGTTGGAGATGGACATACACTACATTTTACTGTGAGAAAATATCTTATTCCCACAAGAAAATTCGATATAATGCGGGCAAAGCTGTGGGTAGTGACAGACAACTAGTGATAAAGAAAATAAGTTTTTTTTACATTTATTACCTTTAAAATAATATTCTAATAATAATGAAAATAACATAAGGTTATTTAATTTTAATGCAACATATTGTGCACAATTTTCTTTGCACAACTTTGTAAAATCTGGATGCTTTTTGGTCAGCTTCAGTCTCAAATCATCTTTGAGTTGAAGTCAGTGACGATGTTTTGTTTTCATATTTGTCATGGCCAAAAATCCGCTCTTGCAGAGGTATGTTGTGCAAAATGGTAGTAAATATTTTATTGTTGCTTTGCTGACATGATAAATGTCTTTTAGGTCAGCCCAAAAATTATTCAGTGATTACTCTGCAAAATAACTCTTGAGTCTGCTGTTGCATGAAATGTCTATTAATTCCATTTGGTCAGAGATGGGAAGGTGGTCGGTGGAGTTATTCGCAACAGCGACAAAAATTTTCAAAATTAATTTCGCAAAAACAAATTGTGTTAATTGTACAATTTTTGTTTCTTGTGTAAGAATTTCATTTAGGTATTGTCACAAATGCATTTTTTGATGAAATTTCAAGAATATTTTTAGTTATAAATAAACGAATTTGTGTATTCGACATCATGTTGTAAATTGCCGAATTTTTGATGGTCCACCCATTACTTTTTTGATTGCTTTATCTCATGCATTTAAATTTTAAATCGACCGATTTTAGATTACCGCGCGTACCCTTCATGCAATTTCACGTACCCGTAGGGGTACGCGTACCACTAATTGGGAACCATTGGTCTACAGTATTGCTTATTAATCTGATAATCCTCATTATTGCTTATAATTGTTTTTAGAGGAAAAATTAATCCAAGTGTACAAATATAAGAATAACAATAAAAGTAAATAATGCAATACTTTTTATAATGAGCCACAATGAGAATAAGGTGCTCCTAAAACAACTTGTCATGTCTTTGCTTAATTTAATTTTGAATATTTTTGTTAAATATGCTTGACAAATTTTATTAATTTTCTTCATTATAAGAATTCAGGAAAAAATTACAAAATAACAATCTAGTGTTAAAATGTGTGTTTGAGAAAGAGTTTAAACACAAAATTGTCAAAATTGTAACTCAAATTGTAGAGTTATCAACAATTGTACAATTTGAGTTAAAATAGAATATAGAGATTTCAAAGAATTATAATAAATATAGATTAATAATAAACTTTGAAAATATTTTTTTAAACATACAATTACAGATAATGACTAATGCAACTATTCAGCATTAATCATAATAATGCATTACATTACAAGTTAAATACATTATTTCCTCTTTATCAAATCCTTTATATTACTACGTGGAAAAATGCCTACAGAACTAAATAATGAAATTGTTTTTAACTAATACATAGTAAAGCATTATTGACTGGTCATTACTGATAAGAAAAGAAAAACCTTCTTTACTAAAAAATGATAAAGTATAAATAATCAACAATATTCTTTCAAAATTGAACTTAATAATTCAAGAAGCTCCAATACATCAATTGTTTGGTTTATTTGTAAACTCAAATGTACAAATTAAGAAGTGGAACTTACATAAAGCCTAAGTTTTACCAAATTCTATATAAAAAGAATCACTATTATATATATATTTCTTTTTGATTCTGTCTGCCCTGCAGGCACAAACTAGTTGATTCAAGCTACTGTACTACAAACATCTCACTTGATCTATCGACTGCTAGTGAAGTTCCTTAATGTCTTTTTTAAATTTGGGAATAAAAACATCTGATGGGGTTAGTCACAGATATCTGATAAAACAAGTCTTGAGTTTATGCATGCATCAATTAATTATAAATACAGCATTCTGCATACAAATACCACCACTTTCCAGGAACTTTTTCAATCTCCACATGTAGTAAACTTTTGGATAATCATCTATCTCTAGTGTCAAATCAAGTAGGTACTAGAACTAGACCAAGTCACCATTACATGATAATTTTATATTATAAATTTTAAAATTATCATATTAAATTTATAATGTACCTATCTATTTGTTTTATTCTAAATTCAAATCATTATGTTTATATAAGATAAATATTAATAAATAGAAAACAAAAGCATTAAAATTTAACAAACATCTTCAAAAAAAACTCAGATTAAAGAATTTAAACTGCAGTTTTGAAAAGCATGTCACTAGTCATCATACTTTATAAATTTAATTAAATATAATCACAACTCAAACAAATCTTAAATGCTAATTTATATGGAATTGATTCCAATTATCTAAAAAAGTAATTTATCTTCATAAAATCAGAATCAGTTTCCTTTCATAAACAATAGATAATAATATGTAATTATACAGAATATAAAGAATAAAATAATACGTAAACAAACATTTACAAAATGAATAAGTTATTGTACTTGTCCCATAAAACCATGTTTTATTCATAAAAAATTTAAGAATTATCAGATACAGTAATTATCCATATGGAATTTGTTTATTTTGAATTTCAGAAAAATATTGAAAAGTGCATCTTAATGTCAATATGGAGTGCTTCCTAAATTCTTTGTAAGGCCAAGATTCCACTAGCGCAAAAACAAACATAAAACCCCTTGCTGTAAAAGCTTTTAATCACGTGACCATGATATTTTACACCTGAGCTGGTTGTAAAACCAGCATAAAAGTGAGTTGAGCAGTGTTCAACTTTCAATGCAAATATGACCATAAAACAATACCATCCATCAATCAGAAGTCAGTGAAATCTAGGTCATTATGTCACCGTGTGAAAATGGCAGAAACGAGCTTTTGTGTACGTTCCCTCATGGCTACTCTAGAATAGATCTGGAAAGATTTATTGAAAACATCCGAAAGTATTCATGTATCTACGACAAGAAGTATCCTGATTATAATAATGGATACCTAAAACACATGATATGGACAGCCAAAGGAAAATGCTTCAATTTAGAGGATATATAATGAGAAAAGCTAAGCTTATAAGTACTGCATATTATCTTAATTAATAATACGATAATAAAAGTTAATATATGAAAGTAAAGATATTATTTTTGCTACATTTGTAATTATAGTACAGAAAAAACTTGTAGAATATAATCATTGCCTTTATAACTTTGATAGTACCATCACCATAAAAACTTTGCTAACCGGACTTCCACCGCAATCCAGACGCAACTAGGTCACGTGATTAAAAGTTTTTACAGTGAAGGTTTTTACACTAGTGGAGTCTTGGCCTAACTCTATAAAAGTCTGTACGTAATGAAAATTTTATAGTATTTTTTGTTTATTTTGTGTTTTATTAGTCATATTTTATTTTAAAATGTTTATAATCATAATAATATACAATTTTTTACAAAATTTTTACATCATAAAAAAAGGTAGCGCTAAAAAACCTGCTTTTTAATTTGTTTTAAAGTTTCAGGTTAAATATTTACAACACAGTATTTTTTGAGTGTTGAAAATCCTTTCATAAAATGTGTGTTACAGATAATCTGTAATGAAATAAGTCTGTAAACCAGAAACAATATAAAGTCTATAATTAGATGTATCGAATATTATTCTAATTTTATATAACGAACTAACTGGATAAATATACTACAAATAAAACACACCTTTAATAATCCAGCTAATAAAAATTAATAAAGTAAAAATGTTTTTGATGTATGGTAACTGAAGAAGATCGTTAAGAAACGATTGAAAACATTTTTACTTTAATGATCTTCTTCAGTTACCATACATCAAAAACATTTTTACTTTATTAATTTTTATTAGCTGGATTATTAAAGGTGTGTTTTATTCGTAGTATATTTATCCACTTGGTTTGTTATATAAATTACAATTACAGGAAGTTTTTATATATTGTGAAAGCATCCTTCAAAATCAAGACCTAATTGAAGCCAAGGATTCTTCATCAATTTTGATTGTTGCAAAGGCAACAGAAGAAAACATTAAGTGCTCTGATATTTTCAAATATGACACAGTATGATTCTCCTCTAAATTAGTTGATAGAAAAGTGTCTTTAAATGTTAATCAAGTTTGCTTTTCTGGTGACATATATAAATCATCTGCATTTATTCAATATGCACACTGAAGAAATGTTTATTCTTTCACATGCTTCTACGACAATTATCATACACAAAATTGAGATCCCAGAGAGCAAACAGACTGAATAATAATAATATCTTTTTATTAACAAAATTGGCCTTGAATAATAACAATTTGTTTATATCTTATTATCTTACCAAATAAATTATAAATAAATGTTAGTACAAATCCTATATATACAGTATATCAGTGGGTATTCTAATATGAAACGGGACAAGAATTTTAAATTGTGCAGTTGGTATCCCATATTTGTGCAGTAAT
>NW_019385327.1:94780-127568 GCF_000671375.1 Centruroides sculpturatus | reverse complement strand
CTTCGCGTTGAATTTTCGTCGATGTTAAGCCTAACGAAGACTATTGTATCGTTAAAAATTATTTTTTTATTTTGTACAAACAAAATAAATATATTGAAAAATATAAAAACAATAAAAAATTATACTTCAGAACTTAATTTAGTATCAAAAACAAAATATTTGAGTAGCCCAAGACATAGTCAAAGATTGCAGCGCCACAGCACTGGCAAAAATTAAAATTTGCCGACTGGAATTCTTTCGGATGACTGACTTTCGGATAATCGACGCTCTACTGTATATCCAAATTTAAATTTATTACAATAATCTTTACAGGAGACCCTGTATATGTATGTATGTATGCATGTATGTCTGTATGTATACATCTATACTATAAAATATTTGTGTGTTTATAAATACAATTTATAATTTATTTATTTCGTAAATCTGAGCATATTTAACATGCAATTTTTTGAAATTCTTTCATTTTAATTTATCTGTTAATCTGTCAGAATGTGTTTAAAAATAAACATTTTGATCATTTTATTTAGAATGATATGCATAACTTATTCATACTGTGATTCAAATGATTCAATCTTTTAATAATTACAAGATATGTATTTAGATGACATAAATGTATCCAAAATATTTTATTAAAAATTTCTATCTTCAAAGATCTTTTAATAGAAAGAATTGCAAAGAATTAAAGGAGGAATCATAATTTAGAAAAAAACAAAAGAATGATTAACATGCAATATTTTATTTTAATGATATTTAAATTAAAGTTTTAAACATTTATATAATGGAGATTTGATTATTTAAAAACAACTGAATCTTACTTTTTGCGAATATGGATCCAAGTATGAGAAGCTACCCAAATAAGAACTGTGAACAGAATTCCAGCCCCAGCAGCTGAAACTAACATAAAAGCTGTACCCTCTCTGAAATAAATATTTTAATTAAATCATTACCAGAATTAAATATTAAGTAATTTATAACTGACTTACAAAACACCAGTGCAGAGAGCTCCCATAGCAGTTTCATATTCCTTGTGCATTTTGTTACAGTTGAGCAGAACATCCATACCGGACAAGATCTTTTCAGTTCGATTCAAAAATAATGCCAAACTATCTAAAACTTCTCTTACCTAGGGAATTATAAAGAATCTTATAAAACTTCATTTGTATTTTCAAGAAATATAATCCAAATTCAATCAAGAAAAATTTACTAAAATCAAATTGATATTACTAATTATAAGTATTTTTTTGGTAAAAAGTTTTATTATTTTTTATACTCTTAACAATTTATATAATGAATGTTTTAATTAGTACTATGTGTATAATTTTATTGAGACAAAAGGAAAATTTAACTTTTATAGTGAAACTAAAGCTATAATTTCAAAATACTTTTACAGTAGTATCTCAGGATATGAAATTAATCCGTTCTGAAACTGAGATCGTATCATGAAAATGTTGTAAGATGAATCATTTTTCCCCATACGTTTACATGTAAAACCAAATAATTTGTTCCAACACGAAAAACACACTCAAATTAAAGCTAAGTAGAACATTGAAAAAAAATAACTTTAGTAAGGAAAACACTGAAAAATGCATTTTGTAGTTGTAAATGTATAAATAACTATAACAGAATAATAATTGATAAAAAAAATGTAGTTTTATTTGCACTTTACCTTTGAGGATAGATGACAGTGGAGGTGTAACAATAACTTAAAAATAAGTTTAAAAAAATGTTTTATATATATATATAAAACAACACTAATTTTTTAATCTTTTCTAATTTTTATTTACTACTTTTTGCTTTCTTTCCTTCACTTACACCAGCACTTTCACTGGATAGAGGTCACTTGGTAACATATCTATCCAAAGGGGTTTGGCTTTGCCTACTTTTTAAAATGCTTCTAAAATTACTTAGGCAAATGTAATTATTCTGAGCAGCAATACAGCTAGTGTAAACCTTTTTGGGATGTTTCTTTTCAATAAAATCAGTCACTTTCTAATAATACCTCAAGATTTCCTTTATTGAGCGAGATCCTTCCACGACGAAGCAAACACGCGGACTGAGACCAATGAACAGAAATGAATAAAAAAATGGCACTGTGAACTAATGTATTGTCATATGGTGAGTTTTTGTTCGCATTGTGGAACAAAAATATGTTCAAATTTCATGTCGTATCCTGGTGCGTTTGTATCCTGAGGTAACACTGTAATTCTGTACATTATTTTGCTTCTTGAATACGTATTTGTTTAGAATTAAAGGTTTTGAGAATGATAAGAAGCCACAAAAAATATTTTTACAATACTCTTAGAAATAAAATTTGAGTTTATCTTACTGTAATTTTAGAACAATTAAGCTTAAAATTTGTCTAGTGTTAAGCTAATTTTCAGTGTTGAAAAATATGATAGCAAAATTCTATTATTTAATATAAAAATAAACCATACTGACTCAAATATTAGTCAATGTTTTCTTCAGCTCTAAGGGGGCAAAAAGAAAAAATTTGCTCTCAACCTATATTCAAACCTTTGACTTATATTACAGTTCAATTAAAGTTCTATTCAATTTTGAAAACTGTCTATAGGACTTGTACAGGGTTAAGCTGACACTAAAATTCAGTGGACTGATAGTTTAGCAATGTTAAACAGCAGCTAAGTTAATGTGTCATACTGCAGACCACAAACTAGGCCTGGGAATTAAGTGTTTGGCAAGATTGTAAATAATTGATTAACTGATTGTCAAAAAACAATCAACTAAATCAAACACTGATTTTTTTATTGTATTCAACAGAATTCAGTTTTAGTAACTTCTAATAAAATTTTATTTTGGGAACTTTTTTAAATTACTTCTAAAAGACTTTACTAATTGAATGATTATCAAAAATTGGGGAAAGATTGCTCAAAATTCACTCTAAAATTTATTCCGTTATAAAATGTAAATTTCTTTTATCAAATATATAAATTTATAATTACATGATTGTGTTTTAAACTTTAAAAAAATGCTATAGACAGTTATAAATAAATAAGACAAATGAAAACACAAAAAAAAGTTTCAGTTTCATTTTTGACAGTCATAAAATTGTAGATATGCCCTTTCAGAATATATGTAAAATATGACTAATTTTCATAATCAATTGCAAAGATTAAAAAGTAATAAAATCATATGTTCTTGTAATTTCATATGTTCTTGTAAAAGTTAGAATGATAGTAGAATTTTAAAAGATTGTTGGCGAGATCACAATTATAAAGAGCTTTAAGAAATGTGTTAACAACAGCTTAGATAAAACAGATGATGTACTGTTCAAGGATGATAAAGAGCATGATAGCAATTGTTAGAATCAAGAAAGAAGCAATCCTGTAGAATGTTATAAGGTAAATTAAAGCATTTTTTAATTTAAATTTTAAAGTATTGAAGGCAGAATAGAAGAATGGTAACATAAGAAACAATTTTAAGAAGTTTGATAAAATAAACGTTTTGGTTTTAGAACATTAGAATTTTGGAGAGATTTGAATTGAATGTTTTTGGAGTTTTGTTGGTCAGTTTTGGTATTGGAAGCAAGAGAACTCTAAAAAAAAAAAAAACTTCTAACAGAAGAAACAGAGTCTGTGGGGAGGACATAGATATCAAGAGGAATTTAATTGCAGATTTGGTGGAGTAAACACATATTTGTCATAATTAAAGGTGGACAGAAAAAGTGAAAGACCTTTAATTAAAGTAATGACACCTTTCACTTTTCCCGTCAGGCAGTGTATTTGAGATAGAATGGGGTAGTGATTTTCCATGTGTCATTTGAAGCTGTAGTATAACTTCTTGTCTAATCATTTGTGGATTGTCTACAAAAATGCAAATTGCTAATTTTTTGTAGGCAAATAAAATTAGAATCCAAATATAAGTCAATATTTTATTATTAATTTTCTTCAAAAAATAAAGATTCTAAAATTGGGGATTAACTTATATTCAGGTGAATATGTTATTTGATTTGCTCATTTATTATTTTCACAAATATAACAACTAATATATTAAAATATAATATTAAAATTGTAATTTTATAATTAAATATTTAAGGATTAAAAGTAAGCTCATAAAACAGAATAGTCATTCAATTATCATATTTCATCATTTTATAAATTAACAATAGTGAAACGTTATTTTTTTAAAACTTTCTATCCTACAAGCACTAGGAGGGTCTAATATATTGATATATGATCAATATTTTGTTACTAAATAGAGAATGAATTTCATCACCTATTACATTGATTTTACTAAATAATAGAAGTAATCCATTATAGATTTTGAGACATCCATTAACTACATAGACATTTAAGGCAAGAACACAAAATTACATCATTGTACACAGTGAAGAGGGAGGTGTCAGGAATTGTCTAAGTAGACTTATTTTAATGGTATTAGCAGCATAAAAATTCATTTTTATAAACATAGTTCATTCACATGATTAATGTGTCAAAAAATGTTTGCAAGACTTTTTTTAAACACATTTCTTCAATGTCAGGGGATCCATGAATTATTGTGCACACAATTAAAGGGGAAAGAGTTTGCCAAAAGTATATCAGTGGATGGAGGAGGTCAAAAATGGCTAAAAAATTTTACACTTAATTAATGAATGGCCCCTTTTTATAAACATATATATCCTTTTGGAGCTCAATTTTTCTAAAGAGAGTAGTAAATAATTCAGCAATATAATAAAATAAAATGAAACTCACTTCTTTCTGTGGATAAAAAGTAACAGCAATTTTTGTCACAGCAGCTAAAGTGTTTTGGACATTATGAACAGCTTTCTTTCCATCTTCAATAGACTAAAAATAAAATTTATATATTTCTCTTAATTAAAATGAACTTAAACCTATAGTTTTTCATATAAATGTTTATAACATACTCACATCTTCAAAGGGATTAGGATCATCACAATTAAGATAATATTTCAAAACACCTATAGAAAAACAATTAATTTTTTTAAGATATAATTATGAAATACAAAAAAATTATTCAAACAAATGTAAGCAATAAACATAATTAAGCTTTAATATTTAAGATATTAAGTATATTTTATCATAAGAACAAACAATAGTTTAACAGTGATTTAACAATATTTAGTTTTCCTTACTGTTCAAGTTACCAATAGATACATAATTCAATTTGTTATATATCACTAGCCTGCCTGAGTTTTATACCATTCTTTTCATTTAACATAAAATTAATATCTTTTGATAATTTCTCTGTTATCAATTCAATTAATTCAATTATGTCTACTGTATTGAGGTTTGACTGTATATCAATACTCTATTAAATAGCACCACTTTTGTATAGCAGCAACAAATACTCATGAAATATGACCTTCCTCATAAATATTGAATAGAAAATCTTCCAGTATTTGTGAATTATTAAATATAAAAATNAAAAGTTTTTGATACTCAGATATTTAAAAATATTTTATAATTTAAAATAATAAATTATTATACTAATTGAAAGTGTCTTATATAGACATTGTGATTCTAAAATATGTATTGTGGTGTATAAATTATATGCTAATGGAATAAAAAATTAAAAATAAACAGAATGACTAGACTATAACTTACAGTGAAGCTGTGAAATGGGGAGTTTGAGGTGGGGTGTGGCTGTAGCGAGGACGTGCCCCCATGCTGCTGTACGTGTCACGATTTCTTCGGGAATTAGAGCCTACGGCAGAGGACGGTAGAAATGGATCTTCCTCGTCAACTGGCTCTGCTGGTCGCCTGCTCCACCACAATACAAAGTTTCTGTTTTATTTCAAAACATTCACGTATTTATATCTTGTTTGTGTTTTTTTAAATGATTTTTTTTCGTTGGTCTGTATCTTGTGTACATGAATAAATGTGTCTAATATTTTAAATTATCAGAATATTAAGAAAAGGGGCAAAGTTGACGTATTGTTGACGTTTATAAGATAAGCAATATGTATTTCAAATGAAGAGTAACTCATAGATAAATATGTTAAATGCAATGCTGTTTAGCCATATCTCTTATACAAAGATTAAAATTTTCTTTACTGTTACTCTTATGTAGAAAATTTTCACACCTCTCAGTATGTCCTTAAAAATTCTTTTAAGGCTAAGAAATAACAAACATTCTTTAGTTGCAAGCTTTTCGATAATTATGAATGTGAAAATATCTTTAGGAAAATAACAAAGAATTAATAATTAAAAAAATTAATGAAAAGGATAAGGAAAGTTACATAGTCTCATGCTATTAAAGGATTATCTTATACAAATGGAATTTTAAGATAAAGATATATTTTCAATTCAAACACAGGCAAAACAGCAATTGAATCATTTTGTAAGCATTACATAAATGTACACAAATGTTTATTATATCATTATAAGTGATGTCAATATGAATTTGTAAATAGTAAATGTACACATATATTTTAATATTCGTTATATGCAATAATTAAAAGTTTATCAAACAAGTAACATACTATTAATGTAATAATAAATGCATACATTATATATATAGGAGGTGAGTCAAGTATTTTCATTTTTTAAACAATTATTTAGTGTTTTAACAAACAAACATTCATGAACTGAATGGGAATAGTCTATAAAATTACATACAATAAAAGCTTATCGGTAAGGATATTTAAATTCATGAAATTCCAAAAAAATTTGAACAGAAGTTTGTAAGATTATTACAGAAAAAATTCATTTAAATGTTGAATTCTTTTAATATATAAAATAATGTATTAAAAATTACTGCTTATAGAATAATTATCATTCAGATTTATTCTTTCCTTTAAACAAATATGAAAAACAAGGTGAAATATTCCTCAAATTTAAATATTAGATAGAATTTTATAAATTCAGAAGTCTTATAGTGCAGATACATTCTGCTAGATTAAATATCCCAACACACAACTCAACTAGGTGTTACGTTATGTATTGGGATTTTCAATCTATCTGGGTCAGAGAAAACTAATATATTTTTAAAATACGAATAATCTGTAAAATGTAATTTATTGATATATTCAATAATTAAACATGATATAAAATTATATTGGAACCAACTTAACATGTTACTGAAGCTACATTTATTAGACATAACTTCAAAGACTAAAGACATAGAGAATAATGCATTATTAGAATTCTATTCTTGTAATTATATTCAATATTTATATAATAATAATTATATAATTAGAATAAACTTCAAAAAGCTATTGTTTTATGAAGAATTATTTGATAAAGCATTTGAAAAAATCTCAAATATCCTAATAAATTAATTTTCTAAAATTAAAATCTACTTGCAGTAAATAATATATTGACATTTAGGATATTTCTTTATCATAATATTCCTGTAAATGCCAATTTAATAGTTTTAAAAGCTTTAGAATTTGCCTACATTATATGAAAGCTGTTATATTATTGGGAATAATTTCCTAACAAACCAAAATAATCTTATTTCATAAGGCAATCTTCAGTATAAAAGATTTTTTGTCCTTTAATAAAATAATGTAATAATTAAAAAAATGGATAAATAATAGATTTTATTAATATTTATATTTTGTAATACATTCAGTTAAAAATAACAAACATTAAAATAAATTCTAGAAAATGAATGAATCTTGCTTAAAAATGTAACCTGATTTCTAGAAACTGTCTTGAAAATACCAAAGAGAGGATCATGTAATCTGAAGTGAATTTAATAGAAAAAAAAAATCAAAATTTCACCAATACATTCAATTAAACTTGTTTTAAGACAAACTTATAATTTTTATATAGAAAATATATATTCAATGCTATAAATAACACTTAAACTTTTGAATTTTTGACTCACCTTTATATATATTTTCTTATACACATACTGGATATTCAAAGTTCCTAATGATTTTAAGTAGGTATAAAGGTCACATTGATAGAAATTCATTTTTAATTCAAAAATAATTACGTGATACTGTTATTGGTTTAATGAAAACAGATTCAACAGTGACAAAACATAGTGTAAATAAGATTTAAAATATTTACTTAAAAGTTCATCTAGATTTAACAATGTAAACCTTTATATATGTGAAGCAATGGAGATCTGATTCCATTATATAGAATGGATTAAACACTAATGGAAAATGGCAGATTGACAAACATGTAAGAGTAAGAGCAAGACTGTTTAGTCAACATTCTTCTTTATACATGGTACTGACTAATTATGAAAAATTCATAATTCAAATGGAGATAAGTTTTTCAAATAAAAATTGCTGATGTATATGAAAATAAATAAATATATGATTTGTTTAGTTAAACTCTAATTGTTGACAGGAAATAAACTTTACAAAACCTGTTATTAACAATTAAATATATATACAAACTGTTTCCTTTCTTCATTGACAAGAAGTTATGCTGAAAACTTCATTTAAAAGTATTTTTATATACTCTTGTCTTTATTGAATTATTGACATATCCATGTATATTACTACTTTTGCATTAAACAATTTGGACAATTTTCTTTCAGAATTCATGCTCCATATAAATCTATCATTCCATTTTTAAACATATTTCTACAAACAACTTTATTGTCTAGATTCATTTATCAATTGGTTGGGCAAGATGACTTAAAGCTTGACATAACAAATTTCATGGCGAATAAAATCATGGATGTAACAGAATACCTTATTACAGTTAAAAATAAAGAAATATCTGAGAAAAGTCTGATAGAAACTTTACTACATTTAAAATATTACATTTTTAAAGATTCAGCATGGCAAAATTTTGTAAAAAAAATATAAACACCATGCATTTATCATCATTAAATATCTTGTATCACCTGATATATTCAAAAATACAGTTTAATGATAATGAGGATGGTAAAACTCTACAGATCTTGTTATATATTTGAACACAAGCTTTTCCATAAATGTAATTTTGATTCTAAGCAAAACATTTAAAATAAATTGTATATCATCTTATCAGAATATATTAAAAACTCAAATTATATTTATGTTAATCTTTACAAGTAAAAAACTGGCAGTTTGCACCAGCATGGAAAAATCTATCAAAATCATTTCCTTAGCTTGTTTAAATCTTGTGAGTATATTAACTTAAGGTGATCTGTGAATCATATGCATATTAGCAATTCCAACAGTGTATTGTGCATATTATTTATCTTTTATCAGATATCCATAGATATTAGACTTCATTTCTTGAATAAACTGATAATTTTCTGCTATTTGAATAATTCGTAACCCTTATTTTTTGCTTCCAACATATAAATGAATGTGTAATGATAGCTTGTTTTGCATTTTCTCATATGATATAAAACATTTTGCAAGAAAAGTAGAGGCTTTTATATACTGGCTAAGAATTTTTTATAGACTGGGCTGAAAATATTAGTCTCTCAAACTATTTAATAGTTGAGAATTATTAATTGGTACCCTCAATAAGGCATGGTTGAGTTTGAAATTCTAGATTTTGTGTTAATTTAACTTAATTTATTTATTTTTCACCTGTTATTAATATGAGATATATTAATGTCTCCTTGACATAAATTTGGTGTACAGATGCTAATTTATTTTTTCTAATATATTTCAACAGCTAAATTATTAGATATTTTTGGGCCATTTCCTTTTGAATTATACCAATTTAAAATTATTTAAGAACTTCATATCCAGTAAATACAGGATATTTTGTAAAGATTGATCAAACTTATAAAACAAATGCATAGGATAAATGAGAAAAAAGGGCCATATTAACATATGTTAAACAAATGAATAACAAGGAATTTTATGTAGTGGCCCAATTTATAATATTGTATTACGTAGGACAAACATATTGATTTATAATGAATTTGTCTCAATTTCAGCCATTTCAGGATGCTTTGAAAGTAAATGTTACTTGTACTGCTATGTATAAATTTATATTCAAGAGAGTGATCTTTTAAATATTTCTTGTAAATATTTTCTTTATTCTAAATGGTATACAACACATAAATAGTGTTGAGTGAAATTTACTATTTTTTATTAAGAAAAAGATGGAAATATAATACAAAAATAATTCATATATAAATCCATTGTTACTCATTTCTTTACCATATGCCAATAGTATATTTTTAATCATTATATCCTCCTATATATGTGATGTAAGTACAGTATAGCATCAATTATCCGAATCAATTGGGGACTGGGGTTGTTTGGAAGATCAATGTTTTGGATAACCGATTATGTACGAAAAAATATATTAATTTATCCCATGTTGAAATTTTTCTCTGTTACATGTCACTTCACGTTGAATTTTCGTCGATGTTAAGCCTAACGAAGACTATTGTATCGTTAAAAATTATTTTTTTATTTTGTACAAACAAAATAAATATATTGAAAAATATAAAAACAATAAAAAATTATACTTCAGAACTTAATTTAGTATCAAAAACAAAATATTTGAGTAGCCCAAGACATAGTCAAAGATTGCAGCGCCACAGCACTGGCAAAAATTAAAATTTGCCGACTGGAATTCTTTCGGATGACTGACTTTCGGATAATCGACGCTCTACTGTATATCCAAATTTAAATTTATTACAATAATCTTTACAGGAGACCCTGTATATGTATGTATGTATGCATGTATGTCTGTATGTATACATCTATACTATAAAATATTTGTGTGTTTATAAATACAATTTATAATTTATTTATTTCGTAAATCTGAGCATATTTAACATGCAATTTTTTGAAATTCTTTCATTTTAATTTATCTGTTAATCTGTCAGAATGTGTTTAAAAATAAACATTTTGATCATTTTATTTAGAATGATATGCATAACTTATTCATACTGTGATTCAAATGATTCAATCTTTTAATAATTACAAGATATGTATTTAGATGACATAAATGTATCCAAAATATTTTATTAAAAATTTCTATCTTCAAAGATCTTTTAATAGAAAGAATTGCAAAGAATTAAAGGAGGAATCATAATTTAGAAAAAAACAAAAGAATGATTAACATGCAATATTTTATTTTAATGATATTTAAATTAAAGTTTTAAACATTTATATAATGGAGATTTGATTATTTAAAAACAACTGAATCTTACTTTTTGCGAATATGGATCCAAGTATGAGAAGCTACCCAAATAAGAACTGTGAACAGAATTCCAGCCCCAGCAGCTGAAACTAACATAAAAGCTGTACCCTCTCTGAAATAAATATTTTAATTAAATCATTACCAGAATTAAATATTAAGTAATTTATAACTGACTTACAAAACACCAGTGCAGAGAGCTCCCATAGCAGTTTCATATTCCTTGTGCATTTTGTTACAGTTGAGCAGAACATCCATACCGGACAAGATCTTTTCAGTTCGATTCAAAAATAATGCCAAACTATCTAAAACTTCTCTTACCTAGGGAATTATAAAGAATCTTATAAAACTTCATTTGTATTTTCAAGAAATATAATCCAAATTCAATCAAGAAAAATTTACTAAAATCAAATTGATATTACTAATTATAAGTATTTTTTTGGTAAAAAGTTTTATTATTTTTTATACTCTTAACAATTTATATAATGAATGTTTTAATTAGTACTATGTGTATAATTTTATTGAGACAAAAGGAAAATTTAACTTTTATAGTGAAACTAAAGCTATAATTTCAAAATACTTTTACAGTAGTATCTCAGGATATGAAATTAATCCGTTCTGAAACTGAGATCGTATCATGAAAATGTTGTAAGATGAATCATTTTTCCCCATACGTTTACATGTAAAACCAAATAATTTGTTCCAACACGAAAAACACACTCAAATTAAAGCTAAGTAGAACATTGAAAAAAAATAACTTTAGTAAGGAAAACACTGAAAAATGCATTTTGTAGTTGTAAATGTATAAATAACTATAACAGAATAATAATTGATAAAAAAAATGTAGTTTTATTTGCACTTTACCTTTGAGGATAGATGACAGTGGAGGTGTAACAATAACTTAAAAATAAGTTTAAAAAAATGTTTTATATATATATATAAAACAACACTAATTTTTTAATCTTTTCTAATTTTTATTTACTACTTTTTGCTTTCTTTCCTTCACTTACACCAGCACTTTCACTGGATAGAGGTCACTTGGTAACATATCTATCCAAAGGGGTTTGGCTTTGCCTACTTTTTAAAATGCTTCTAAAATTACTTAGGCAAATGTAATTATTCTGAGCAGCAATACAGCTAGTGTAAACCTTTTTGGGATGTTTCTTTTCAATAAAATCAGTCACTTTCTAATAATACCTCAAGATTTCCTTTATTGAGCGAGATCCTTCCACGACGAAGCAAACACGCGGACTGAGACCAATGAACAGAAATGAATAAAAAAATGGCACTGTGAACTAATGTATTGTCATATGGTGAGTTTTTGTTCGCATTGTGGAACAAAAATATGTTCAAATTTCATGTCGTATCCTGGTGCGTTTGTATCCTGAGGTAACACTGTAATTCTGTACATTATTTTGCTTCTTGAATACGTATTTGTTTAGAATTAAAGGTTTTGAGAATGATAAGAAGCCACAAAAAATATTTTTACAATACTCTTAGAAATAAAATTTGAGTTTATCTTACTGTAATTTTAGAACAATTAAGCTTAAAATTTGTCTAGTGTTAAGCTAATTTTCAGTGTTGAAAAATATGATAGCAAAATTCTATTATTTAATATAAAAATAAACCATACTGACTCAAATATTAGTCAATGTTTTCTTCAGCTCTAAGGGGGCAAAAAGAAAAAATTTGCTCTCAACCTATATTCAAACCTTTGACTTATATTACAGTTCAATTAAAGTTCTATTCAATTTTGAAAACTGTCTATAGGACTTGTACAGGGTTAAGCTGACACTAAAATTCAGTGGACTGATAGTTTAGCAATGTTAAACAGCAGCTAAGTTAATGTGTCATACTGCAGACCACAAACTAGGCCTGGGAATTAAGTGTTTGGCAAGATTGTAAATAATTGATTAACTGATTGTCAAAAAACAATCAACTAAATCAAACACTGATTTTTTTATTGTATTCAACAGAATTCAGTTTTAGTAACTTCTAATAAAATTTTATTTTGGGAACTTTTTTAAATTACTTCTAAAAGACTTTACTAATTGAATGATTATCAAAAATTGGGGAAAGATTGCTCAAAATTCACTCTAAAATTTATTCCGTTATAAAATGTAAATTTCTTTTATCAAATATATAAATTTATAATTACATGATTGTGTTTTAAACTTTAAAAAAATGCTATAGACAGTTATAAATAAATAAGACAAATGAAAACACAAAAAAAAGTTTCAGTTTCATTTTTGACAGTCATAAAATTGTAGATATGCCCTTTCAGAATATATGTAAAATATGACTAATTTTCATAATCAATTGCAAAGATTAAAAAGTAATAAAAAATTTCATATGTTCTTGTAAAAGTTAGAATGATAGTAGAATTTTAAAAGATTGTTGGCGAGATCACAATTATAAAGAGCTTTAAGAAATGTGTTAACAACAGCTTAGATAAAACAGATGATGTACTGTTCAAGGATGATAAAGAGCATGATAGCAATTGTTAGAATCAAGAAAGAAGCAATCCTGTAGAATGTTATAAGGTAAATTAAAGCATTTTTTAATTTAAATTTTAAAGTATTGAAGGCAGAATAGAAGAATGGTAACATAAGAAACAATTTTAAGAAGTTTGATAAAATAAACGTTTTGGTTTTAGAACATTAGAATTTTGGAGAGATTTGAATTGAATGTTTTTGGAGTTTTGTTGGTCAGTTTTGGTATTGGAAGCAAGAGAACTCTAAAAAAAAAAAAAACTTCTAACAGAAGAAACAGAGTCTGTGGGGAGGACATAGATATCAAGAGGAATTTAATTGCAGATTTGGTGGAGTAAACACATATTTGTCATAATTAAAGGTGGACAGAAAAAGTGAAAGACCTTTAATTAAAGTAATGACACCTTTCACTTTTCCCGTCAGGCAGTGTATTTGAGATAGAATGGGGTAGTGATTTTCCATGTGTCATTTGAAGCTGTAGTATAACTTCTTGTCTAATCATTTGTGGATTGTCTACAAAAATGCAAATTGCTAATTTTTTGTAGGCAAATAAAATTAGAATCCAAATATAAGTCAATATTTTATTATTAATTTTCTTCAAAAAATAAAGATTCTAAAATTGGGGATTAACTTATATTCAGGTGAATATGTTATTTGATTTGCTCATTTATTATTTTCACAAATATAACAACTAATATATTAAAATATAATATTAAAATTGTAATTTTATAATTAAATATTTAAGGATTAAAAGTAAGCTCATAAAACAGAATAGTCATTCAATTATCATATTTCATCATTTTATAAATTAACAATAGTGAAACGTTATTTTTTTAAAACTTTCTATCCTACAAGCACTAGGAGGGTCTAATATATTGATATATGATCAATATTTTGTTACTAAATAGAGAATGAATTTCATCACCTATTACATTGATTTTACTAAATAATAGAAGTAATCCATTATAGATTTTGAGACATCCATTAACTACATAGACATTTAAGGCAAGAACACAAAATTACATCATTGTACACAGTGAAGAGGGAGGTGTCAGGAATTGTCTAAGTAGACTTATTTTAATGGTATTAGCAGCATAAAAATTCATTTTTATAAACATAGTTCATTCACATGATTAATGTGTCAAAAAATGTTTGCAAGACTTTTTTTAAACACATTTCTTCAATGTCAGGGGATCCATGAATTATTGTGCACACAATTAAAGGGGAAAGAGTTTGCCAAAAGTATATCAGTAGATGGAGGAGGTCAAAAATGGCTAAAAAATTTTACACTTAATTAATGAATGGCCCCTTTTTATAAACATATATATCCTTTTGGAGCTCAATTTTTCTAAAGAGAGTAGTAAATAATTCAGCAATATAATAAAATAAAATGAAACTCACTTCTTTCTGTGGATAAAAAGTAACAGCAATTTTTGTAACAGCAGCTAAAGTGTTTTGGACATTATGAACAGCTTTCTTTCCATCTTCAATAGACTAAAAATAAAATTTATATATTTCTCTTAATTAAAATGAACTTAAACCTATAGTTTTTCATATAAATGTTTATAACATACTCACATCTTCAAAGGGATTAGGATCATCACAATTAAGATAATATTTCAAAACACCTATAGAAAAACAATTAATTTTTTTAAGATATAATTATGAAATACAAAAAAATTATTCAAACAAATGTAAGCAATAAACATAATTAAGCTTTAATATTTAAGATATTAAGTATATTTTATCATAAGAACAAACAATAGTTTAACAGTGATTTAACAATATTTAGTTTTCCTTACTGTTCAAGTTACCATAATTCAATTTGTTATATATCACTAGCCTGCCTGAGTTTTATACCATTCTTTTCATTTAACATAAAATTAATATCTTTTGATAATTTCTCTGTTATCAATTCAATTAATTCAATTATGTCTACTGTATTGAGGTTTGACTGTATATCAATACTCTATTAAATAGCACCACTTTTGTATAGCAGCAACAAATACTCATGAAATATGACCTTCCTCATAAATATTGAATAGAAAATCTTCCAGTATTTGTGAATTATTAAATATAAAATTTTGAACAGAAAATAATATTATTATTAATATATTATGCATCTTTCAGACTTCTAACTCAAACTTGCTTGCAGACTGCATTACTATAAATAATTCTGTTTGAGATACTTTTGTCTAGTGCCATACTTGTTTCACTGCCAATTTCAAAAGTCCTAAATCAAAGTTTGATTACATAAATTGAGATTAACTAAAATTTGCATTGTATTTGCCAATTAAAATGGTTTTAAAAAAATTATATTTTAATGCATTGAAATAAAAACATTACAAATGCAAAAAAGCATAGAAATAGTTCTGAGCAGCATAAATAAATTTTTTGTATTTATGTATTTTGACAATTTAAAGTAAAACTAAGTAATTTTTTGGATTATTTTATACTAATATAAGTTAATAGACTTTTAGTACACTCAATTTTAATTTAATAATGACCGTTGAAGACAGTGCATTTTATAATCGATGAGACCTAGAATCAAATAATGAATAGTGTTAAAATATAATTATGTTAAATCATTATCTTTCAGTTAAGAAATTGCTTTTTGTAGTTATATAAGAATTAGTTAAGATGCAATAAGTGATTAAAAAATTTGTTTCTTGTGTTTTGCCCCATTGAAAATATTGTAATATCATCATGCTGAGAAGGATAAATAATTCCTACCATTAGTTATGAAAGAGACAAAACGTGTATGAAACAAAAATCAAATAATTTCATTTATTGGAAAAGAAGGAGCAGAATAAAAATTATGAAATATTTAAGCTAATAAACAAACCTCACATTAAATTTGTAAAGTCAAACAACCACTGTATTACATCAGGCTACTTTTCCATGATTATATTTAATCAATTACTTAATAATTTGTCACTAGATTCGAGCCCCACTCTGGACCAATTCTTTTCTTCCAGAATATTCTAAATTATTTAATAAATATTCATTTAATTATAATTATTAAATTTAATAATTATAATATAATCATGGAAAAGTAGCCTGATGTATTACAGTGATTGTTTGGCTTTAAGCTAATTATAATTATACAATTGAAGAGGAAATCCAACATATATAAAATGACTGAATGGCCAAGGTGGTTAAGAGATCAGCCTATTACACTGGGGATTCAAGATTGAATTCAGGCAGTTAAAAAACCTGACATTTTTCAAGATTGTCTGTTCCAGGTATATTAAGCCACATTCCTCATCATTTGGCCATCACATTGGGTGTGGATAAAAGGCCCCCTTAGTGCCTGCAGTACAAAAAAGTAATAATAAAACAATCCAACATATATTGTTTCATCTGGCCAAATTCAATGTATATAAGCTTCTTTAGAAGCATTTATATAAGAAATTTCACAAAAAGACTAGAATAGGAAGAGTGAACCTTATACAGTCCATGTGCCATATAGTAAGCATATTTACCTTTAAATATGTTTAGCATTCTGAAGTTTTAGATTTTGAATAATGATATTTAAAGAAATGAAATGAATATGTTTTAATTTGAGTAAATGTAAANTATATAAAAAAAAAAATAAGATAAAATATCAGCAATGAACACACTGAAAGAGGCATGTTTTTAATTTAAATATAACCAAAAGCTTTTGATAAACAAACATTTACAAAATGAATAAGTTATTGTACTTGTCCCATAAAACCATGTTTTATTCATAAAAAATTTAAGAATTATCAGATACAGTAATTATCCATATGGAATTTGTTTATTTTGAATTTCAGAAAAATATTGAAAAGTGCATCTTAATGTCAATATGGAGTGCTTCCTAAATTCTTTGTAAGGCCAAGATTCCACTAGCGCAAAAACAAACATAAAACCCCTTGCTGTAAAAGCTTTTAATCACGTGACCATGATATTTTACACCTGAGCTGGTTGTAAAACCAGCATAAAAGTGAGTTGAGCAGTGTTCAACTTTCAATGCAAATATGACCGTAAAACAATACCATCCATCAATCAGAAGTCAGTGAAATCTAGGTCATTATGTCACCGTGTGAAAATGGCAGAAACGAGCTTTTGTGTACGTTCCCTCATGGCTACTCTAGAATAGATCTGGAAAGATTTATTGAAAACATCCGAAAGTATTCATGTATCTACGACAAGAAGTATCCTGATTATAATAATGGATACCTAAAACACATGATATGGACAGCCAAAGGAAAATGCTTCAATTTAGAGGATATATAATGAGAAAAGCTAAGCTTATAAGTACTGCATATTATCTTAATTAATAATACGATAATAAAAGTTAATATATGAAAGTAAAGATATTATTTTTGCTACATTTGTAATTATAGTACAGAAAAAACTTGTAGAATATAATCATTGCCTTTATAACTTTGATAGTACCATCACCATAAAAACTTCGCTAACCGGACTTCCACCGCAATCCAGACGCAACTAGGTCACGTGATTAAAAGTTTTTACAGTGAAGGTTTTTACACTAGTGGAGTCTTGGCCTAACTCTATAAAAGTCTGTACGTAATGAAAATTTTATAGTATTTTTTGTTTATTTTGTGTTTTATTAGTCATNGAAATTTCACAAAAAGACTAGAATAGGAAGAGTGAACCTTATACAGTCCATGTGCCATATAGTATGCATATTTACCTTTAAATATGTTTAGCATTCTGAAGTTTTAGATTTTGAATAATGATATTTAAAGAAATGAAATGAATATGTTTTAATTTGAGTAAATGTAAAGATGATTGGAAAAGATGATCAGATGATAAACTGAAAGGATGATTGAAAAAAATGGTAACATATACAATTTTGGTTACCATCTTTTTCAATCATAACCTATGGTATGCATGCCATTTTCAGCACATGAATGTGAGATCTGACCTCAGAGTAAGGCAAAAATTGTTCATTTTCCCCCTAAATTTTCGACGTATGAGAAATAAATTTGTTGCCTCCTTGTTAAAATAACGTTGTCGGAAAAAAGAATCAAATATCGATAGAAACTTATAACTTTCATCATTAATATAAACATTCAACCCTCGAACAATGACATTCCTATGCTGCAAGACAAAAAGTTTATAGTTAAAGTCCGAATTTGTCATTTTGTTTTGGTCCTGGGAACAACTTTAACCTCCACACCTGCAGGACCAACTCTACCTCTCACAATAGGGGATCACCTGACTAATTTTCCCAGCCTGAAGCTATAATAGCAACTTCTTTTCCCCTCCTCGGGGGAGTCTCTCATCTACAGCTGGTCAAAAAGGATTAAGTCTCGGAGGATTTTAACTTTATGCGTCAATCGGAAGAATAAGGGCATAAACCTAACATCTACGTTAAAATATACTAGAGGTATGGAGCATTAAATGTAAACTCTCTCTCCGCGAGTTAGGAGTTAGCGACCTAAATTCATTTCTCAAAATGTTAGAGTTTGTAATCGTTAATTCTCGTTAATCTAATAAATCGTTGTTTTCATTGTTAACTGATGTCATTTACTCGCATATCGCCTATGCCTTGTCGACAACCCCTCTCACCTCCTCCACTCAACCTGACAAAAAGCCATCTTGACAAGTGAGCAGGTTTAACGACCTGTAGCCGGAAAGGGAGACCTCCAACCTCCCTGGTGGTTCACAAATACAATAGGTTTGCCATACCTGGACTAAAACTTTAAACCAAATTTGGTTATTACAAATAACACGTGAATGTATATGTTACATATAAATCATATTTATTATATTAATTTTATTTAAACATTAATCACTTTCAAAGCAGCTTATCTTGTTTGACAATACATAAATAAAATGATGAATATACATGATCAAAAATTCATATTTATGATATAGCAATCTGTCTGAATTTAAAGTGATTATGAAATAATGCAATCTCTCATTTAGATGAAAAACTAAGTTATGAAAAATTTATTTATTTGCATATATTGTAATTTACTATTTAAACTGAAAATAATATAGCAATAAAGAAAATTAATGTATAGGGAGATGATTTACATATATGACATAATAATTTTATCAAACTAAAATAGATCAAAACAATTAAAAAAGATCCAAAATTAAAGGTACAAAATTTAAAACTGTTTATTATGAGAACAATTATTTATATAAAATTTTGTGCATTTTTGACAGTAAAGGTTGTGCCTGTGGGGACCAGCCTAGTTTTGCAGGATGGCCGCACTGTTAAATTGAAATAAAATATACAATAACTAAAAAATGAAATATGTGAAATTTAAACCTACTAGTATAAAATGTTCCACTTGCTTGTTTGTAAAAAAAAGGCTCAGGGTTCAAACAGAAGTCCGATGCTGCCTAATTTATAAAAAGTAATCATATTTCAAATATTTTGAAATTATTATTAAAATTTTTTTACATAATCTTTAACATTAAAACTGAAATATTTGATAAATATATATTGAAAACTGGCCAAAATTATAATAATAATTAAATAGTAGAGCCCAATAGTTTGTCTGGGTCTATTATATGATTATACTCAATAAAAATTCACAGTAAAGCATTACTAAGAATGAATGGTTATGCTTAGTTAAGAAAATAAGTAATATGTTTTTTTGAGATAAAAATATTAATATTTTGGTATTCATAATAATAAGAAATTTTGTAATAGACTATTTGTTAAAATCTAGTATATAATAAAATAAATAATTACCACACAGGATCCAAGATATAATGACACAGATATCCAACATATTACAACTGAAAGTAGGCCCAATACTGAAAATCTATTAAAGAATTAATATAGCATTTAATAAAATTTACCTTTAAACTGAAAAAATTTGTATACATTAAAATAAAAAAAATTATATAAATAATAATTAAATATAACTATCAAAATATTATGGTGTAATCGTAAAGTCCCTCTGCAGTCGGCTATGCCTATGTGGNAATCATAATTTAGAAAAAAACAAAAGAATGATTAACATGCAATATTTTATTTTAATGATATTTAAATTAAAGTTTTAAACATTTATATAATGGAGATTTGATTATTTAAAAACAACTGAATCTTACTTTTTGCGAATATGGATCCAAGTATGAGAAGCTACCCAAATAAGAACTGTGAACAGAATTCCAGCCCCAGCAGCTGAAACTAACATAAAAGCTGTACCCTCTCTGAAATAAATATTTTAATTAAATCATTACCAGAATTAAATATTAAGTAATTTATAACTGACTTACAAAACACCAGTGCAGAGAGCTCCCATAGCAGTTTCATATTCCTTGTGCATTTTGTTACAGTTGAGCAGAACATCCATACCGGACAAGATCTTTTCAGTTCGATTCAAAAATAATGCCAAACTATCTAAAACTTCTCTTACCTAGGGAATTATAAAGAATCTTATAAAACTTCATTTGTATTTTCAAGAAATATAATCCAAATTCAATCAAGAAAAATTTACTAAAATCAAATTGATATTACTAATTATAAGTATTTTTTTGGTAAAAAGTTTTATTATTTTTTATACTCTTAACAATTTATATAATGAATGTTTTAATTAGTACTATGTGTATAATTTTATTGAGACAAAAGGAAAATTTAACCTTTATAGTGAAACTAAAGCTATAATTTCAAAATACTTTTACAGTAGTATCTCAGGATATGAAATTAATCCGTTCTGAAACTGAGATCGTATCATGAAAATGTTGTAAGATGAATCATTTTTCCCCATACGTTTACATGTAAAACCAAATAATTTGTTCCAACACGAAAAACACACTCAAATTAAAGCTAAGTAGAACATTGAAAAAAAATAACTTTAGTAAGGAAAACACTGAAAAATGCATTTTGTAGTTGTAAATGTATAAATAACTATAACAGAATAATAATTGATAAAAAAAATGTAGTTTTATTTGCACTTTACCTTTGAGGATAGATGACAGTGGAGGTGTAACAATAACTTAAAAATAAGTTTAAAAAAATGTTTTATATATATATATAAAACAACACTAATTTTTTAATCTTTTCTAATTTTTATTTACTACTTTTTGCTTTCTTTCCTTCACTTACACCAGCACTTTCACTGGATAGAGGTCACTTGGTAACATATCTATCCAAAGGGGTTTGGCTTTGCCTACTTTTTAAAATGCTTCTAAAATTACTTAGGCAAATGTAATTATTCTGAGCAGCAATACAGCTAGTGTAAACCTTTTTGGGATGTTTCTTTTCAATAAAATCAGTCACTTTCTAATAATACCTCAAGATTTCCTTTATTGAGCGAGATCCTTCCACGACGAAGCAAACACGCGGACTGAGACCAATGAACAGAAATGAATAAAAAAATGGCACTGTGAACTAATGTATTGTCATATGGTGAGTTTTTGTTCGCATTGTGGAACAAAAATATGTTCAAATTTCATGTCGTATCCTGGTGCGTTTGTATCCTGAGGTAACACTGTAATTCTGTACATTATTTTGCTTCTTGAATACGTATTTGTTTAGAATTAAAGGTTTTGAGAATGATAAGAAGCCACAAAAAATATTTTTACAATACTCTTAGAAATAAAATTTGAGTTTATCTTACTGTAATTTTAGAACAATTAAGCTTAAAATTTGTCTAGTGTTAAGCTAATTTTCAGTGTTGAAAAATATGATAGCAAAATTCTATTATTTAATATAAAAATAAACCATACTGACTCAAATATTAGTCAATGTTTTCTTCAGCTCTAAGGGGGCAAAAAGAAAAAATTTGCTCTCAACCTATATTCAAACCTTTGACTTATATTACAGTTCAATTAAAGTTCTATTCAATTTTGAAAACTGTCTATAGGACTTGTACAGGGTTAAGCTGACACTAAAATTCAGTGGACTGATAGTTTAGCAATGTTAAACAGCAGCTAAGTTAATGTGTCATACTGCAGACCACAAACTAGGCCTGGGAATTAAGTGTTTGGCAAGATTGTAAATAATTGATTAACTGATTGTCAAAAAACAATCAACTAAATCAAACACTGATTTTTTTATTGTATTCAACAGAATTCAGTTTTAGTAACTTCTAATAAAATTTTATTTTGGGAACTTTTTTAAATTACTTCTAAAAGACTTTACTAATTGAATGATTATCAAAAATTGGGGAAAGATTGCTCAAAATTCACTCTAAAATTTATTCCGTTATAAAATGTAAATTTCTTTTATCAAATATATAAATTTATAATTACATGATTGTGTTTTAAACTTTAAAAAAATGCTATAGACAGTTATAAATAAATAAGACAAATGAAAACACAAAAAAAAGTTTCAGTTTCATTTTTGACAGTCATAAAATTGTAGATATGCCCTTTCAGAATATATGTAAAATATGACTAATTTTCATAATCAATTGCAAAGATTAAAAAGTAATAAAATCATATGTTCTTGTAATTTCATATGTTCTTGTAAAAGTTAGAATGATAGTAGAATTTTAAAAGATTGTTGGCGAGATCACAATTATAAAGAGCTTTAAGAAATGTGTTAACAACAGCTTAGATAAAACAGATGATGTACTGTTCAAGGATGATAAAGAGCATGATAGCAATTGTTAGAATCAAGAAAGAAGCAATCCTGTAGAATGTTATAAGGTAAATTAAAGCATTTTTTAATTTAAATTTTAAAGTATTGAAGGCAGAATAGAAGAATGGTAACATAAGAAACAATTTTAAGAAGTTTGATAAAATAAACGTTTTGGTTTTAGAACATTAGAATTTTGGAGAGATTTGAATTGAATGTTTTTGGAGTTTTGTTGGTCAGTTTTGGTATTGGAAGCAAGAGAACTCTAAAAAAAAAAAAACTTCTAACAGAAGAAACAGAGTCTGTGGGGAGGACATAGATATCAAGAGGAATTTAATTGCAGATTTGGTGGAGTAAACACATATTTGTCATAATTAAAGGTGGACAGAAAAAGTGAAAGACCTTTAATTAAAGTAATGACACCTTTCACTTTTCCCGTCAGGCAGTGTATTTGAGATAGAATGGGGTAGTGATTTTCCATGTGTCATTTGAAGCTGTAGTATAACTTCTTGTCTAATCATTTGTGGATTGTCTACAAAAATGCAAATTGCTAATTTTTTGTAGGCAAATAAAATTAGAATCCAAATATAAGTCAATATTTTATTATTAATTTTCTTCAAAAAATAAAGATTCTAAAATTGGGGATTAACTTATATTCAGGTGAATATGTTATTTGATTTGCTCATTTATTATTTTCACAAATATAACAACTAATATATTAAAATATAATATTAAAATTGTAATTTTATAATTAAATATTTAAGGATTAAAAGTAAGCTCATAAAACAGAATAGTCATTCAATTATCATATTTCATCATTTTATAAATTAACAATAGTGAAACGTTATTTTTTTAAAACTTTCTATCCTACAAGCACTAGGAGGGTCTAATATATTGATATATGATCAATATTTTGTTACTAAATAGAGAATGAATTTCATCACCTATTACATTGATTTTACTAAATAATAGAAGTAATCCATTATAGATTTTGAGACATCCATTAACTACATAGACATTTAAGGCAAGAACACAAAATTACATCATTGTACACAGTGAAGAGGGAGGTGTCAGGAATTGTCTAAGTAGACTTATTTTAATGGTATTAGCAGCATAAAAATTCATTTTTATAAACATAGTTCATTCACATGATTAATGTGTCAAAAAATGTTTGCAAGACTTTTTTTAAACACATTTCTTCAATGTCAGGGGATCCATGAATTATTGTGCACACAATTAAAGGGGAAAGAGTTTGCCAAAAGTATATCAGTAGATGGAGGAGGTCAAAAATGGCTAAAAAATTTTACACTTAATTAATGAATGGCCCCTTTTTATAAACATATATATCCTTTTGGAGCTCAATTTTTCTAAAGAGAGTAGTAAATAATTCAGCAATATAATAAAATAAAATGAAACTCACTTCTTTCTGTGGATAAAAAGTAACAGCAATTTTTGTAACAGCAGCTAAAGTGTTTTGGACATTATGAACAGCTTTCTTTCCATCTTCAATAGACTAAAAATAAAATTTATATATTTCTCTTAATTAAAATGAACTTAAACCTATAGTTTTTCATATAAATGTTTATAACATACTCACATCTTCAAAGGGATTAGGATCATCACAATTAAGATAATATTTCAAAACACCTATAGAAAAACAATTAATTTTTTTAAGATATAATTATGAAATACAAAAAAATTATTCAAACAAATGTAAGCAATAAACATAATTAAGCTTTAATATTTAAGATATTAAGTATATTTTATCATAAGAACAAACAATAGTTTAACAGTGATTTAACAATATTTAGTTTTCCTTACTGTTCAAGTTACCAATAGATACATAATTCAATTTGTTATATATCACTAGCCTGCCTGAGTTTTATACCATTCTTTTCATTTAACATAAAATTAATATCTTTTGATAATTTCTCTGTTATCAATTCAATTAATTCAATTATGTCTACTGTATTGAGGTTTGACTGTATATCAATACTCTATTAAATAGCACCACTTTTGTATAGCAGCAACAAATACTCATGAAATATGACCTTCCTCATAAATATTGAATAGAAAATCTTCCAGTATTTGTGAATTATTAAATATAAAATTTTGAACAGAAAATAATATTATTATTAATATATTATGCATCTTTCAGACTTCTAACTCAAACTTGCTTGCAGACTGCATTACTATAAATAATTCTGTTTGAGATACTTTTGTCTAGTGCCATACTTGTTTCACTGCCAATTTCAAAAGTCCTAAATCAAAGTTTGATTACATAAATTGAGATTAACTAAAATTTGCATTGTATTTGCCAATTAAAATGGTTTTAAAAAAATTATATTTTAATGCATTGAAATAAAAACATTACAAATGCAAAAAAGCATAGAAATAGTTCTGAGCAGCATAAATAAATTTTTTGTATTTATGTATTTTGACAATTTAAAGTANGATATTATGTAATGCATGTTAAGGTGCATGCGCGCCAGTGTTTTGCGCGTTTATAAAATAATTAATAGCCATTCTTATCGAAATTTAAAACGCATGCGTGCCAATTTTAAATATTTTTAAATGTTTTAATTCTAAAATTTAATTCTTATTTATAATTAAAAAACGGCTAATATCGTTAATGTTCAAATTCAAATGTATGATTCGAATTCTCTATTCGTTTGATTTGCCTGAGGACGACGTGCATATTTACGTCGAAAGCGCTCGCAAGAATAAAATATATTAATTGTGTTTAACGCCTTAGTGTCTGAAGTTTTTGAAGAAGCTTTAATTAAAATAAAAGTTGGCGTGACATCCAACCTCTACGTTTTTACTACTCGTAATTTACTATTTAAACTGAAAATAATATAGCAATAAAGAAAATTAATGTATAGGGAGATGATTTACATATATGACATAATAATTTTATCAAACTAAAATAGATCAAAACAATTAAAAAAGATCCAAAATTAAAGATACAAAATTTAAAACTGTTTATTATGAGAACAATTATTTATATAAAATTTTGTGCATTTTTGACAGTAAAGGTTGTGCCTGTGGGGACCAGCCTAGTTTTGCAGGATGGCCGCACTGTTAAATTGAAATAAAATATACAATAACTAAAAAATGAAATATGTGAAATTTAAACCTACTAGTATAAAATGTTCCACTTGCTTGTTTGTAAAAAAAAGGCTCAGGGTTCAAACAGAAGTCCGATGCTGCCTAATTTATAAAAAGTAATCATATTTCAAATATTTTGAAATTATTATTAAAATTTTTTTACATAATCTTTAACATTAAAACTGAAATATTTGATAAATATATATTGAAAACTGGCCAAAATTATAATAATAATTAAATAGTAGAGCCCAATAGTTTGTCTGGGTCTATTATATGATTATACTCAATAAAAATTCACAGTAAAGCATTACTAAGAATGAATGGTTATGCTTAGTTAAGAAAATAAGTAATATGTTTTTTTGAGATAAAAATATTAATATTTTGGTATTCATAATAATAAGAAATTTTGTAATAGACTATTTGTTAAAATCTAGTATATAATAAAATAAATAATTACCACACAGGATCCAAGATATAATGACACAGATATCCAACATATTACAACTGAAAGTAGGCCCAATACTGAAAATCTATTAAAGAATTAATATAGCATTTAATAAAATTTACCTTTAAACTGAAAAAATTTGTATACATTAAAATAAAAAAAATTATATAAATAATAATTAAATATAACTATCAAAATATTATGGTGTAATCGTAAAGTCCCTCTGCAGTCGGCTATGCCTATGTGGCTTGGCCAAGTGGTAACATCACAACTTACTTAATTCTTTCACTGTATGATCTGTGTGATGTCATTACCTCATTTATGGAAGTTCCTTCCATTCCCTCCATCCATTGTGGAGGGACTTTATGATCACACTTTATATTTAGTAGACTTGTCAGTCATCACAAGTAATATACTGATTGTTGATGAGTTAAATATGAATGGAAAAATTGCCTGTATCCAGCAGTGGCTTTTGATAAACACTGCAAAACTGTAGCACCAAAAAAAAAAATTATAATAATAAAATCACGAAAACGTCTTGAGTTTAATTAACTTAATGTATAATAATTTACATAATTACTAAATATTAAAATTAATGATTTTATCAAATCATTATACAAATAAAAAATGATTTTATTAGAGCAGTCGTGTGATGCACTTCTGTGATAGCACCATCATATTAGACAGCCATAATCCATCACTGGTTATATTACAGTATTGATAAGGAATCATTTGAAAATTTATTTAAAAAATGAATGTTTTCAAATGCCTTAATCAGTTACTTTCAGGTTTCTCTGGAAACAAAGTTCTAAAATGTTGTTAAATATTATGTATTCACTATAATTGCACTATAAACTTATTGTCCGGTGTCAGTAATATGTACACTGAACAAACATTTTCAGATTCCTCCTGAGTCCTGCTTCAGGTGAATCGCATTGTTTCTTTGATTTAACACAATCACAGAAAATACAAATTTGAATTTCCATTAAAAATCAAATCAATTTAAAAAATAGAATGCATTGGAGCACCTGCTTTAACAGTACAGAAAACAGAATAAAATGCCATGCTTCAGTATGGTGTTTATTCAGAGAAGCCCCAAAACATTTGTGCAGTGTACATATTACTGATACCAGACAACAGGTTTATAGTGTGATGAAAAACAAACAATTTGATCCATTCATTTTCAGTTTCATTCAAACAAAGATTTTTGAAAAGTGACATTTTGCATAATGTTTCAAAGTTTTTGTTAAATTTTGCTGCAAATCAGTCTTAAACTTCCAAACATTTGGGTACATCAAAGAAATTTCTAAAGTATTTCAATTTTTTAATAAATTCAATAAATGACAAAACCTAATGTCAAAATACAATAAACTGTGGAGATATTGGCAAGTCACTTTTGGTTCTGCCTAAAAATTTGTAAATACAAATAAGCTTAAAAAAACTGTACTGCATTCAATTGCTCTTTTATTCCTGCCCGAGCAGGGATTCATCATAGAGATTCACATATTGTTGTCATTAATTTTAATTACATCCACACGTAGAAAACAAAGTTATTAGAACTAATAATAATAAACAAATGTAATAGACATCATGTGATGCATTAAAATAAAATTATGTTTATCTTAACTTTACAGTTTAACATTTTTAAAAGACAGCAACAATGTAGAGATTAAGATCCATTCTAAAATTGTGCGTTTCATTTTTTAAAGGACATTGTCAGGCAAGTGTCTACCTGTTTACCTATGTCCTTTTAAAAATGGACAAAAACATTTGCTTTTCAAGTGAGAGGTTCTTTTGCTGGTTTCTTGATTACTAAGTTAAAATGTTCATTAAAATTTTTATTATTTAAATACAAAATTTTATTATTTTACTGGGATTTGGATTATAAGCAATTCTCTTACTTCTTTTGTGATTCGTAAATCAAAAAAACTTTTCCATGCAATACTTTATGTTGAATTTAAATTGTCTAAAATTGCAGTGACTAAATTAATGACACAAGTATTTATAATATTATTTATTCATAATGTAGTTATATATGGATTTCAAATCACTATATTTAGCAATTCCTCTTCAGTATAATATCTAAAAGAAAAAATTTATACAATACTTTATAAAACATGATACCAATACAATTTGGGTTATGACACAGTTAAACTAAGATGCTTACAAATATTTTACATGTTACAAAAAGCAATTATGAAACACTTACAATGTTATATATCTTATTGAGTGGATGCTAAATATAGTGATTTGAAATGCATATATAACTAACTACAGTACAGTAATAAATAATATTACAAATACTTGCATACTGTTAATTTAGTCACTGCAATTCTAGACAATTGAAATTTGGCATAGAATATTGTGCCAGAGTTTTTTGGTTTATGAATCATGAAAGAAGTAAAAGAACTACAAAATTTTATGTCTATCAGTATATTGTAGAATATTGATAGACAACAATAAATGACTGCTAATTTTAGGAAACAAACTTTTATTAACTACAAGAAATGTTTTTTTCAGTCAAAATTTGACCATCCTCAGCTTGCAATATTAATATTTAAAAGTTTAGACTAGAATATACAAAATGAGACATTTCTCTTCAAAAGTAATATTCTGAACTTTGTTCTGTTAAATTATGACTCTGTTAAACTGTAAAATAAAGATTNTGTTCAAGGATGATAAAGAGCATGATAGCAATTGTTAGAATCAAGAAAGAAGCAATCCTGTAGAATGTTATAAGGTAAATTAAAGCATTTTTTAATTTAAATTTTAAAGTATTGAAGGCAGAATAGAAGAATGGTAACATAAGAAACAATTTTAAGAAGTTTGATAAAATAAACGTTTTGGTTTTAGAACATTAGAATTTTGGAGAGATTTGAATTGAATGTTTTTGGAGTTTTGTTGGTCAGTTTTGGTATTGGAAGCAAGAGAACTCTAAAAAAAAAAAAAACTTCTAACAGAAGAAACAGAGTCTGTGGGGAGGACATAGATATCAAGAGGAATTTAATTGCAGATTTGGTGGAGTAAACACATATTTGTCATAATTAAAGGTGGACAGAAAAAGTGAAAGACCTTTAATTAAAGTAATGACACCTTTCACTTTTCCCGTCAGGCAGTGTATTTGAGATAGAATGGGGTAGTGATTTTCCATGTGTCATTTGAAGCTGTAGTATAACTTCTTGTCTAATCATTTGTGGATTGTCTACAAAAATGCAAATTGCTAATTTTTTGTAGGCAAATAAAATTAGAATCCAAATATAAGTCAATATTTTATTATTAATTTTCTTCAAAAAATAAAGATTCTAAAATTGGGGATTAACTTATATTCAGGTGAATATGTTATTTGATTTGCTCATTTATTATTTTCACAAATATAACAACTAATATATTAAAATATAATATTAAAATTGTAATTTTATAATTAAATATTTAAGGATTAAAAGTAAGCTCATAAAACAGAATAGTCATTCAATTATCATATTTCATCATTTTATAAATTAACAATAGTGAAACGTTATTTTTTTAAAACTTTCTATCCTACAAGCACTAGGAGGGTCTAATATATTGATATATGATCAATATTTTGTTACTAAATAGAGAATGAATTTCATCACCTATTACATTGATTTTACTAAATAATAGAAGTAATCCATTATAGATTTTGAGACATCCATTAACTACATAGACATTTAAGGCAAGAACACAAAATTACATCATTGTACACAGTGAAGAGGGAGGTGTCAGGAATTGTCTAAGTAGACTTATTTTAATGGTATTAGCAGCATAAAAATTCATTTTTATAAACATAGTTCATTCACATGATTAATGTGTCAAAAAATGTTTGCAAGACTTTTTTTAAACACATTTCTTCAATGTCAGGGGATCCATGAATTATTGTGCACACAATTAAAGGGGAAAGAGTTTGCCAAAAGTATATCAGTAGATGGAGGAGGTCAAAAATGGCTAAAAAATTTTACACTTAATTAATGAATGGCCCCTTTTTATAAACATATATATCCTTTTGGAGCTCAATTTTTCTAAAGAGAGTAGTAAATAATTCAGCAATATAATAAAATAAAATGAAACTCACTTCTTTCTGTGGATAAAAAGTAACAGCAATTTTTGTAACAGCAGCTAAAGTGTTTTGGACATTATGAACAGCTTTCTTTCCATCTTCAATAGACTAAAAATAAAATTTATATATTTCTCTTAATTAAAATGAACTTAAACCTATAGTTTTTCATATAAATGTTTATAACATACTCACATCTTCAAAGGGATTAGGATCATCACAATTAAGATAATATTTCAAAACACCTATAGAAAAACAATTAATTTTTTTAAGATATAATTATGAAATACAAAAAAATTATTCAAACAAATGTAAGCAATAAACATAATTAAGCTTTAATATTTAAGATATTAAGTATATTTTATCATAAGAACAAACAATAGTTTAACAGTGATTTAACAATATTTAGTTTTCCTTACTGTTCAAGTTACCATAATTCAATTTGTTATATATCACTAGCCTGCCTGAGTTTTATACCATTCTTTTCATTTAACATAAAATTAATATCTTTTGATAATTTCTCTGTTATCAATTCAATTAATTCAATTATGTCTACTGTATTGAGGTTTGACTGTATATCAATACTCTATTAAATAGCACCACTTTTGTATAGCAGCAACAAATACTCATGAAATATGACCTTCCTCATAAATATTGAATAGAAAATCTTCCAGTATTTGTGAATTATTAAATATAAAACAATATTTTTACTGAATTTAATACTGCTTTAAATACATTTTATGAACTGTTATAATGTGCATTGTATGATATTTTAAAACAGAAAATAAATTAGTAATTAAATCAATAAAGTTATTTCTTTCATGTGAAGTAATTGCAGTGTCATAAGATTTACAAATTTCCAATGTTTGTATATACAGTATGTAAACATTGCATTTTTTCTAAAAATGAATCATTATAATCAAAAAAATTATCTCAAATGTATGTATATGTACAGAGTGTTTGAAAAATGTTTGGCCAAATTTCACAGGTTTATAGAGGAATACAGATAAAATAGTCAGGTTGTCTTTTGTTCAAAATCTTAATAATAGAGATATCATGTGTCAAAGTATTATGTCATTTCTGTCTTTTAAGTCTATATAATGTAACAGTAATTAAATTTGTTTACTAATTATAATTTCTTTACTAAACAGCTTGCTTCAACATACTCAATGACAAGATGTTGACAGGCTGTGTGGATGCTCACGAGGACATTTTGAGTGCTTCACAAGCTTAGATTTAATAAATTAATTTTTTGAAAAATCTTCATATCTAAAAAATTAGGAATTAATTAAAAAATAAACAGTTTAATAAAAAAATTGCTAAAGAAATGTAATTACTGATATACTACAAAGTTAGACTTAAAAAGAAGAAATGACATCATGGCAATATGATGCTTAATAACTCATTTAATTTGTACAGATAGAAAAAGGACCCTGGATTTTTATTCATGTTTGCTCTCTCTATAAGCCTGTGAAAATGCCCAAACACTTTTGAAACACCATGTATATTTATTTGTTTATCTTCAAAACAATCATTCATGTACAAATTTGTAACATGAGTTAATATTATTTATATTACTTTGACTGTATATTTCATCCCATCATATTACGTACATACCAATGTGAACACTTTTGCTTCCTGGAATATGGATCATTTGTTATTTTAATTTGTTCATGAACATTTTGATTCACCCTGTATATAAACCTTTATTAAGTACTAAAGTATAAATTTATCAATAAACTGTATTATATTTGTTTAAAAACTTGTTTGTTGATTTTAAAAATATAGGCCAATGGATGTTTTTAATAAAAAGCTTTAGAAAAAAAAAATTGAAATTTATGTGTAATATATAATTAATGCAAATAAACTGCTTATACAACTACCGTGTTTCCCCGAAAGTAAGACATCCGCAGAAAATAAGACCTAGCACAGATTTTGCTGTATTGCGAAATATAAGACCTCCCCCTGAAAGTAAGACCTAGCAAAGTTTTTTTTTAGTCGTAACGGTCATCGACAGATGGTTGAAAGTGGCCGTTGGCTTTTTGAAAGTACAGCCACTGATTGGTCAGCAGACAATTACGCCAC
>NW_019385327.1:53873-89372 GCF_000671375.1 Centruroides sculpturatus | reverse complement strand
GCCACCTGGAGTACCTATCGATACATGTAACGATGTATCTAAAGCCTTGCGACGGGGGAAGCGGACCCACTATATCTATATGCACGTGCTCGAAACGGGAACTGGGAATGAGAAAGGTGCCTGGTTTTGATCGAGTATGCCTGTGCACCTTGGAGCGTTGGCACTGGAGACAAGCGCGCGTCCACTTGGTTACATCTGATCTCATGGACTTCCAGCAGTATCGCTCGCTTACTAATTTCGCTGTTGCGCGGATACTAGGATGTGCCAGACCATGAACAGAGTCGAAGACCTGTCGTCTAAACTCCTTGGGAACAAACGGCCTGACCTTGTTTCCTGACACGTCGCAATACAGCTGGATTGCCGAATCATCTATCGGCAGCAGCTTCAGCACTAACCCGGTCGAGTTGGGGTTGTTAAGTAGCGCCTGCAGCTGGTCGTCTGTCTTCTGGGCTCTAGCCATTTCCAGATAGTTAATCGGCAGATTTGTGATTGTTTCTACACACGACAGCGTGTCAGCTACAATATTTTCTTTGCCCTTGATATGTCGAATATCTGTTGTAAACTGGGCGATAAAATCTAGTTGCCTAACCTGCCGGGGTGAGCACTTGTCCGATTTCTGCAGAAAGGCATAGGTCAAGGGTTTGTGGTCCGTGTGTATTGTAAATGCACGGCCCTCTAGCATATGCCTAAAGTGCCGGACTGCCATATAAGCCACGAGTAGTTCCCTATCGTACGCACTATACTTGCGCTCCGCTGGTTCTAGCTTGCGGGAAAAAAAGGCTAGGGGCTTCCACTCGTTGTCCTGCTTTTGCTGCAAGACCGCCCCTACAGCGATGTCAGAAGCGTCAACAATCAGTGCTGTCGGTGCCGTGGAATCGGGATATATTAGTGTTGCTGCTCGCGCTAATTTATCTTTGCACTCTTGGAATGCTTTTTTTGAGTCTTCGTCCCAATTAATTGCACGGTTATCATTCTTTGCTGCCCCTTTTAGGAATTCGCAGAGGGGCGCCTGGGATTTTGCTGCATGGGGAATGAAACACCGGTAAAAATTCAGCATTGCCAGGAACCTACGCAATTCACGTACTGTTTTTGGTTGGGGTATCTGGCCTATTGCTGCAACCCTATCTGGCAAGGGACCGACGCCTGCGGGAGTTACGCGATAGCCTAAAAATCTTACCTCAGATTGACCAAGGATGCATTTGGACGGGTTGATCCGTACTCCGTATTCTTTGAAGCGTTCCAGGACGGTCTTGAGATGCTCCCAATGTTCCGCTTCGCTGGTCGACGCCACTAATACGTCGTCGAAGTAGGGCACACAAAAGTCCAGCCCGCGTAGGACTTGGTGAATAAACCATTGGAACGTCTGTGCAGCATTGCATAAGCCAAAGCCCATGTATAGAAACTTGAACAACCTGAAAGGGGTGGTCACTGCTGTTTTGGGGACGTCTTCCGGGTTCACTAGGATTTGGTGGTAAGCTCTCGCTAGGTCGAGCATCGAGAAAACGGACTTGCCGCGTAACAGCTGCACACAGTCTTGTATATGGGGTATGTGGTAGCGGTCGGGAACTGTTACTGCGTTTAACCTCCTATAGTCTCCACAGGGCCTCCAGTCGCCGTTGCTTTTTCGCACTAGGTGCAATGGGCTAGCCCACTGGCTGCTGGATGGTCGGCAAATTCCTTGGGCCATCATATATTCGAACTCCTTCCTTGCTGCGTTGAGCTTTTCGGGTGGAAGTCTGCGAGGCTTTCCTGCGACTGGCGGTCCCCGGGTTTGAATGAAGTGGACTACACTATGTTTGGGCGGTTCTGCTGGTGTAGATGGTGTGACCAGCTCAGGAAACTCTGCGAGCAGACGATGGAAGGAGGAGTTGTCTCCGACGAGTGATAGTGTCGGTGTTGCCACCGTCACGGCTTTTCCAGCGCTTGCAAGTTTAGTTTGGTTATCTATAAGCCTTTTGTGTCGAATATCGACNTTTTCATTATTGAACTCAATCTCTTACAAACAATTGTGAAATTTGCGTAATTTATATTTATCACAAACTGTACACTTAATGCAACATTACATATTTATATATATTACATTTCTGATAAATAACAAAATTTTAATGGTTATAAGCTTCTATGTTGGCTCTTTAGTGTATAAGCGAAAATGTTTCTCAAAAGGTGTGATAAGTCCTGAGATTAAAAGCCAAAATAGAAGTTTAATAACCATTAATTAAAATTCAAAAGAAGGACAAGAAGCAAATTTTTATTAAACACAAAATTTATTTGAAAAACTTTTATCAAGTGTTGTCTGTTATTTGTTTATGTTTATTAGCTCTTCAATATAATTCTTACAGTTGAAATTTGTTGCTCTATATTGCACACCATGACAAAGAATTTGTAGAGCTTCTTACATCTGGACATTAGTTGTAGGAACTTCCAAAATTTCATCTTCCATAAACAGGTTAGATCCATTTTCTTCTGATAATTTGAAGTTATCATCAGAAACATCTTGACATATTTCTGACACAGTCATTATAACGACCATTTCAATATTGCTATCTATATCTATCCAGTTTTCAAATTCATGTTTAGGCATACTACCTGGAACTCTTTTGCAAATTTTGGCAGTAAGGTCAGGTTTTTTGGAAACAAGTGTTTCAGTATTTATTTTATAAAATCCACCTTTTCTGACAAGTTTACTAACAAGACAATTGTTTGCTTTAATTCATGATCCCACTTAATTAACCAATTGTTGAAAATAACATCTATCATCCAAGCATTTGCACTAAAAAAGTAATCAACAGGCAAACTTCTGACAGCTTTAAAATACCAAGGATTTGTACTTTTTCCAATCACCAAAAGTTTTACTTTTCTCCTATCATATTTACATAACAAAGAACTGTCACTTGTTCCTTAAAAAAATTTAAATCCTTTAACAGTTTCATTTAAAAAAAATAAGTATACTCAGGCATTACATGAAAATAGAGTACCATTTCATCTGCATTAAAAAATATCCTGAGATGAATATTCAGCAATAAATTTTGGCTATTCCATCTTTGTCTATTCATTAGCCGAGAAAGTCCCAAAGTACAATACAAAATGGCCACAATTCAGCTAAACCTCTTCACTGTAACTTGTAATTTACCTCTCTAGATTAAAGTTGCCAATTTTCTTGGATTTATCAAGAGACTCCTGAACTTTGGCAAAAATTTTTAATTTGCAGACTCCTGTATTTATTCAACATGATGATCAACTTTTGGGTTATATATTAAAATACACTAAAGAAGAGGCGATAGCATTTTGATGTTGCTGAGAGTAAATAATGTCAAATCTCCCAGAATATTTTTTATTTTGAAATGGAAAACTCCTGAAATTAACTCTTTTGGAGTTAGCAAGCCAACTCTAGTTAAATTACCATAAATATGATAGGAGAGGGACTAAATTAACTTCACCAGTCATTATTAAACTATTATAAAATAATTTACAATAGACATCTACTAGATACTGATTAATTTCACAAGATAACTAACTTAATAATCTAAAACCAGCAATACCAATGGAAAACTCATGAAAATATCAAGGTTGAGATAGAGGCATATTTTCCACACAGTTGGAGAAAGTGTCATCTTTGAAGTTGATGACCATTTTTCTTGAAGCCACCTTATACATCTCTAAATTCTAGGTATCAAAGTTATGCTCTGTTGAATGTTCAATGGAGAATCTTAGCATGATCAAAATGGACTACAATGCTGGAATTTAGGTATAAGAGAGTAAGGCAATGGAACTGAAGTTCTTATTTATATCCAATCAATGTTCCTTTTGTGGTTGTACACCTTATTTTATATTGTTGTATATATTATTCTTAGTATTTATTTCATTTTCTTCCTCTTTGTTAGTTCTTTTGTCTATCACCTTCTAGAAACTTCTTCCCTAACTCTTCCCTGTTCAGGTGGTGGTGACCTGATTACAAAACAAAGGAAAAGGGGTAGTCTGACAGCTAAGAGTAGGACAAGACTTTACTTTTTGGCTTAAACGTTGGAGAGAAAAGACGTGTTGTAAGGACCTCCAGGTTATTCTGGCATCGACTAGAGAAGGAGACAATAAGCCTAAGCTAGCATTCGAGAGGAGCCCGAAATATATTTCTATATAAGGATCTTCGGAAGTTTATTGAGAGAACCTAATAGAGTTCTACAATCAACAATTCCGACAATTCAGAGAGTTAATAATTCAGCAATCACCACCATCACTCCAAGATCATTGACATTTTGGGTACCCATTCTTTTCTATCATCATATATCCAGCTACCCTATTGTCTATCTTTTCTTCCTCTATTTTTTAGTATAAGTAGTTTTAAGTATTTAGTCATCGTTCCTTTTTTTTTTTTGTACCGTGGTGAATATTTTTTTATCACTAGATTATACTTAACAATTATGTCCGAGTATCTGCAGAAATTGTATGTAAAAGAACAAAAACGAGGAGTGTCGGAATTTATAAAAGAATCCTGTAAAGAAAATAAACACGGGTGAAGGAAGAACATATGTGTGTTATATGCTTATGCTTATCCTCTTGTTGGATTACACTCACCACATGCATATCTTACATTTTAAGCAGGTGGCAATTCATCAGTTAATGGCCCCCATGTATCCTGATTCTTTGCTGGATGACAAGTTTTCTGCTGGTATTGCTGGTTTTTAGATTATTGAGTTAGTTGTCTTGTAATAAAATTCCACTTACTTAAGCCTGTAACTGATGTGAAATGGTAAAATTCTAAAGCACAGATGTTTTCTGAACAGGCTTAAGTAAGTGGAATTTTATTACACAATCCACTGTGCATGTAGGAGTTATATAGTTGTCTTGTAATTTACAATATATTATATTATGCATTATTATTGTTAAAATTTGTATGTAGTTATAGAATATATTGCATTAACTTATTTATGTCAGGAATTAATACATATATATACTGTACTGTACATATAACGTTTTTTAAAATAGTAAAAAAATTGTTTAATTTTTCAACTCTAATATGTTAATTCTCAAACATGTTCCATAAACTTGTCCCTAATGTTCCACCAAAAAAAGATTTTAAGTTTTTTATTGCAATTTATTCCAAAATTATTTCCAATATATTTTACTACAACATATTACTTTATTTGTAGACAATTTCAGATTTATTATTTTACTCAATACAATAAAGTTTATCAGCTTACTGCTTTACTGTTTTGTGAGAATAGAGAACAAAGAATTGCTTATTGATTTTTGAATATATTGATGCTAATGCTCTGCATAAAAAAACTATATGAATGGTGTTCCACAACCTCAGAAAAGATGAGAATCACTGTGTTAATTTGCACCAAGAAATATTTCTATAAATATAGAATATAAATATAAAATAGAGAGATAAATTCATAAAATTTATCTCTCTATTCTTAAATAAATAAATACACAAGTACAAACTCAAAATTCTTCTTTATTGGAACTCACGACATTAAACTAAATACTACATTTTCTGATACTTAATTTAAGTAAGTGAACTACAATAGAGCAGAATATTGAGTTTATTCAGTATAAAAAATTAGATTTTATTCATTACTGCATTTTCTCAATTCTAAGAAGCAACCTAAATTTGAAATTGAATTTTAAGATTTTTAAAGGGAAATGTTTTTTAATAATCATTTTAATTAAGTCTGGTTAAAGTAACAAGTTAGAAAAAGAATACAAATACCATGTAACAAGAATGTTTGGCAGTTCTGTATCCAAGTGGTTATGCATATGCAATAACTTTCTTTTATAGTGTATCATAATGCTGTTGCAAAGGCATTTTAAACATTATAAAAATTTTCCTGGTAACAGGCGTTTAAATTAAAGTTTATTTGAACTGATGTGATATAATAAAAATGCCTATTATTGGTGCATAACAAATCATATGGTCAACTGGCAATAACTTTTGATTGTTGTTGTGGACTGCAAATGTAAAAAATTGTTCATTCTAAAATAACTCTATTTTAAAGAAGTAATATTAAATCAACTTAAATCAAAGAAATATGGTAAATGTGAATATGCAACTACTTTTGAAAAGCAAAAACATTTATTATACTTTCAGTCAATTTTATAACTATTCTCATCATATAAAATCACTTTAAACAAAATTGAATGATTTAGAACATAATTAAAATATAATAGAAATCCTCATTTTAGAACATTATTTTCTGTTATTTTAAATTTAAATTTAAGTGTAATTATATTCTGTATTTTTTTTAGTCTATTTAAAATGATTTTTGTATGCTGAGAATGACTGCATAATTGACTAAAAGCATCTCATTTCTTAAAATATTTGGTTTCCTGAAACAAGTTATTCTGTGTATTTATGTGCATATTTCTGAGTATGTGAAAACAAGCGAAATAAAGTAACAATCTTATTTTAATTATTTCAAAATTTTGAGCTAAGTAAAACAATTCACATTTATTTCAGTACTAAATGAAAAATTATTTTAAAATATTACATGATCCATAAAAAATATTTTATTATTATTATTATTATTATTAAAAAAAAACCTAAATTTTTCTCTCTAAAATGCATCAATTCATATTCTATTTTATCCAAAGTAAATCTAACTTTTCTCATTTATCAGTATTATTTTGTGGAATTTCTTGATATTCTTTACAAAAGCAAATTTCATATTTTCATTAATTTACAAGAATATAATTTAGGTCTGCTATTTCTATAATATCTTTATGTTTGGTTCTGGAACTTCATTAATTTAAATATGAGGAAAGAAAGGTATTACATTTAAACATTCCATAAGATGCATAAAAACAATTATCAAAGAATCATTAATGTAATTATTCGATTATACAGGGTCTTCCAAAAAAAATTCTACCATTTTAAATTACTTTAATTATGTTAATCATAACATGAGAAGTATGTATTGTACACCAATCAATAGAGTAACTATCCAAGTTTCATCTCACATCTGCATTCAAACATCTTTTTGTCTGCTCCCTCTAGGAAGTGCCATAAACAAAAATACAATTTCACACACAAGAAGGCATGCTGTGTTCTGCAGTCATCATTATGCAACAAGAATGTTTGTCTTACATAGTGAATTACTTTGCAATTGTCTGTGAATCATGTTTGCATGTTGCACAATGATGAATAATTCTGACTTTGTGAACTGCAGAACAGAAAACACTTTCTCTGTTCAAGACATTTCCTAGAGGTGGTAAACAACAAGACATTTGAATGCAGTTAGGAGATAAAACTTGCAGTTACTCTGTTGATTAGTGTAAGTTGTATACTTCTCAGATAATAATTAACATAACTGCAGTAATTTAAAATAGTAGCATTATTTTTGGAAGACCTGTATAATAAAATAATCAGTTAATGAAAATATTTATTTGCAAAATATAACAAAAATTGAACTTTTCCTATTATTATTATTATTTTAAATCTGAAAACTGTCTAATTTCTTAATTATATTGCCAAAAAATAAATAAATTTTTGTGTATCAAGATAACACTACTTACAATATCAGCAAACATCTGGAATGACGTATTACACCCCAAAGGAGAATAACACAGACTAGAATTAGAACACACAAAGCAGCAATAGTGACAGGCCACCTAATTAAAAATTATATAAGATTTTATTAAATATACAATTAATTTTATAATAAGCAATTTCTATTACAAATTTTTAAATATTTTTATTTAAAATAATTTAAGACAAAACTTTAAATGATTCATTCATATATATTAATAAATGATACTTTTGTAAATATATCTGTATACATATTTATGTATGTGTCTGAATACAAGTGAAACTCTTATAAATTTGTTACTTTTTTGATTTGATTGTGTATTGTTTTTGCATTCTATCATGCATGTACATATACATGCTTATATGTTTTATTCTTATCACACTTCATTATAACTTTTGATTATTAGTTGAGTAATAAGTACAAAAATTAAGATCTACTAGTTAACCATATGTCATATGTGATAAAAATATTCCAATAAACTTTTCCCATTGCATAACAACAACAAAAATTAAATAATTAAGGTTTCCAAATAACTCCAGTCATGTTTTGATGTACTTTCAAATTTTTTATACCAACAAGTTCCAGAACCAGGCAAACATAAAGACATTATAGAAATAGCAGACCTAATCTGCAACTCTTCATTTTTCTCCTTTAATAACAGAATTTTTAAACAACGTAAAGGAGTATCAATGGGTAGTCCCATGTCAGGCCTTTTATGCGAGCTAGTGGTAAAGAATAAAGAAAACAAAGTTATCTCAGAATTTGAAGAAGACATTAATGTATAGAAGATATATAGATGACACATTTATTTTATAGAGGAAGGAAAATGGTATCTCCAAATTCATTGATGTAGTAAATGACAACAACAAAAGATTGAAGCTAAAACTTAAACAGAAAAGTAAAAGTAATGTGTACTTTCTAAATATTGATATCACCTTAGGATCAGAATGAATAAGCACAAAAGTGTACATAAAACTAAACGTTCAGCCCCCTATATATACAGGCCCAGAATGATACAAAGTGTCTGCATTTGGGGCTTTAATTAAAAGAGCCCATGTGTACAACACAAGTGTGGCATTCGTCACACCACTTGATTGTGTTCGCTGAATATATGAATAGAGACCGTAGTCATATATCTCCTATTTACTTTATTTACACTATATACAAAGAAGTCTCGTCTACCTAACGGTCGGTTGATTGGAATCCATGTGTACATGATAGTAGCTGACAAGTAAGGAAGGAAGTATGGCGGACGGCCTGCACACGCTTATATATGCATCGCGCCAGCGCCACCTGGATTTCCAGATGTAGCGCTAGTTACAATTATGCGGCCGCCACACACTCCCCCACCAGTGACAACGAGAAGTTTACCGTTATATGTTTACAAATATCATTACGGTTAACCCGTCATAAATATCGCGGGTTGAATCGGACCCGTCGACCGGATCTGGTTGCAACCGGCGCTCGTCTGTCGTCCGGCATCATCGCTCCTGTTGTCGTCTTAGCAGCTGTCTTCAGCTGTTCGGAAGTTAGGTGCGATCCTCCGGACTTTGTATCTGTGCTTGCCTCGATAAATGCCGGTTTTAACCGGTCTATGTTTATTGCTCTCTTTCGGCTGCCCTGTTCGATGGTGAAAACCTTGTCATCTCTTGATATAACACGAAAAGGACCCAAATAGACTGGTTGTAACGAGTTCCTTACCGTGTCGTCGCGCACAAATACCTGTTGGCACGAGTTCAGTTCTTCGTGTACAAAACAAGTTGTCCTGTTTGGTTGCCTGGTGGGTGTTGGGCGTAACTTTTCCATGGTGCTTTTAAGACGCCCGACGAAGTTTGCTGGGTCGGGGTTGTACCTGCTTGGAGTAAAAAATTCGCCCGGCAACCTAAGGTTTTCACCGTAAACCATTTCGGCAGTGGCGGCCTGTATGTCTTCTTTGAATGCTGTTCGAAGGCCAAGGAGGACCGTTGGGAGTACATTTGCCCAATCGTCTCCTCCATGGCAACGTAGGGCTGCCTTAAGTGTGCGGTGGAGCCGTTCCACCATTCCATTCGCCGCTGGATGGTACGGGGTTGTGCGGATCTGTTTGATGCCCAGGGTTGTCGATAAAGCGTGGAAAAGGTCGGACTCAAATTGACGTCCTTGGTCCGAGGTCAATCTGAGCGGAACGCCAAAGCGGCATATCCAATTTGCGTAAAAAACTTTTGCAATCGATTCCGCCGAGATATCGGCGACCGGAATGCACTCCGGCCACCTGGAGTACCTATCGATACATGTAACGATGTATCTAAAGCCTTGCGACGGGGGGAAGCGGACCCACTATATCTATATGCACGTGCTCGAAACGGGAACTGGGAATGAGAAAGGTGCCTGGTTTTGAGCGAGTATGCCTGTGCACCTTGGAGCGTTGGCACTGGAGACAAGCGCGCGTCCACTTGGTTACATCTGATCTCATGGACTTCCAGCAGTATCGCTCGCTTACTAATTTCGCTGTTGCGCGGATACTAGGATGTGCCAGACCATGAACAGAGTCGAAGACCTGTCGTCTAAACTCCTTGGGAACAAACGGCCTGACCTTGTTTCCTGACACGTCGCAATACAGCTGGGCTGCCGAATCATCTATTGGCAGCAGCTTCAGCACTAACCCAGTCGAGTTGGGGTTGTTAAGTAGCGCCTGCAGCTGGTCGTCTGTCTCCTGGGCTCTAGCCATTTCCAGATAGTTAATCGGCAGATTTGTGATTGCTTCTACACGCGACAGCGTGTCGGCTACAATATTTTCTTTGCCCTTGATATGTCGAATATCTGTTGTAAACTGGGCGATAAAATTTAGTTGCCTAACCTGCCGGGGTGAACACTTGTCCGATTTCTGCAGAAAGGCATAGGTCAAGGGTTTGTGGTCCGTGTGTATTGTAAATGCACGGCCCTCTAGCATGTGCCTAAAGTGCCGGACTGCCATATAAGCCGCGAGTAGTTCCCTATCGTACGCACTATACTTACGCTCCGCTGGTGTTAGCTTGCGGGAAAAAAAGGCTAGAGGCTTCCACTCGTCCTGCTTTTGCTGCAAGACCGCCCCTACGGCGATGTCAGAAGCGTCAACAATCAGTGCTGTCGGCGCCGTGGAATCGGGATATACTAGCGTTGCTGCTCGCGCTAATTTATCTTTGCACTCTTGGAATGCTTTTTTTGAGTCCTCGTCCCAATTAATTGCACGGTTATCGTTCTTTGCTGCCCCTTTTAGGAATTCGCAGAGGGGCGCCTGGGATTTTGCCGCATGGGGAATAAAACGCCGGTAAAAATTCAGCATTGCCAGGAACCTACGCAATTCACGTACTGTTTTTGGTTGGGGTATCTGGCCTATTGCTGCAACCCTATCTTGCAAGGGACCGATGCCTGCGGGAGTTACGCGATAACCTAAAAATCTTACCTCAGATTGACCAAGGATGCATTTGGACGGGTTGATCCGTACTCCGTATTCTTTGAAGCGTTCCAAGACGGTCTTGAGATGCTCCCAATGTTCCGCTTCGCTGGTCGACGCCACTAATACGTCGTCGAAGTAGGGCACACAAAAGTCCAGCCCGCGTAAGACTTGGTGAATAAACCGTTGGAACGTCTGTGCAGCGTTGCATAAGCCGAAGCCCATGTATAGGAACTCGAACAACCCGAAAGGGGTGGTCACTGCCGTTTTGGGGACGTCTTCCGGGTTCACTGGGATTTGGTGGTACGCCCTCGCTAGATCGAGCGTCGAGAAAACGGACTTGCCGCGTAACAGCTGCACACAGTCTTGTATGTGGGGTATGGGGTAGCGGTCGGGAACTGTTATTGCGTTTAACCTCCTATAGTCGCCACAGGGCCTCCAGTCGCCGTTGCTTTTTCGCACTAGGTGCAACGGGCTAGCCCACTGGCTGCTGGATGGTCGGCAAATCCCTTGGGCCATCATATATTCGAACTCCTTCCTTGCTGCGTTGAGCTTTTCGGGAGGAAGTCTGCGCGGCTTTCCTGCGACCGGCGGTCCCCGGGTTTGAATGAAGTGGACTACACTATGTTTGGGCGGTTCTGCTGGTGTAGATGGTGTGACCAGCTCAGGAAACTCTGCGAGCAGACGATGGAAGGAGGAGTTGTCTCCGACGAGTGATAGTGTCGGTGTTGCCACCGTCACGGCTTTTCCAGCGCTTGCAAGTTTAGTTTGGTTATCTATAAGCCTTTTGTGTCGAATATCGACAATAAGGCCAAAGTTCCTTAAGAAATCCGCTCCAATTATTAGGTTGGATACTGCAGCTATTACGAACGGCCATTGAAATGACCGGCACAGACCCAATTCCAATGATAATAGTCTCCGTCCGTACGTTTTGATCTTTGAGCCGTTTGCTGCAAAGAGTTGCAGTCGGTCTGGCTCTCTTCTTGCTTCGGCCGGAGTTGGGGGGACTACAGAAATGTCCGCTCCTGTATCTATCAGAAAACGCGTTGACGTGGCCCTGTCATGCAAGAAGAGCCTATGTCCCCTAGATTGGCCGTCGCCCGTGTCGTCGAGCGACGGCCCGATCAGTTTCCCGACTGGAATTGGCAGGGGGACGTGCACTTGTTTGCTTTGTCTCCAAACTTTCGGTGGTACCAGCAAACTTTCCTCCCCTCTGATGTGCTTCTGTTTCGATGGGGAGACGAAAAACGGCAGCTGCGATGCCTGCTACGTTGGTAGGGTTTTGACTCCGTGATTTGTTGGATCTGGAGGGACAATTGTGATATCTGTTCCTTCAACTGGGCGATCGCGTCCACGTGATTCTCGGCCGGCAGCGGTGACACGGCCTGAATCTGGCCCATCGGTGTGGTGACTTCGCAAATTTTATCGGCCAATTTGGCAACTTTTGTTAGATCTTCGCCACTTACCGCTAGTATTTGTTGAGCGGCTGTTGGCAAGCGCTGGAGCCAAAGTGTCTTTAGCATGTCGTCTGAAATTCTATTTGTGGCTAACTCTCGCATCTTCCGTAGTAATTGAGACGGGCGTTGGTCCCCTAGCTCAATGCCTTGAAGCAATAATCGTAGCCGCTGTTGTTCAGAATCCGCAAACTGGTCAATTAATCGGCGTTTGAGCGTGAGGTATTTCTCTTTGTTTGGAGGTTGGACGACTATGTCGCTCACTTGGGCGAGGATTTCGCTCTCCATGGCCGCAATAACATGGTTGAATTTTGTTTCGTCGGCTGTTATATTGGCGTTTGCGAACTGGGCTTCTATTTGTGCGAACCAAAGGGTCGGGTTAGCCTTCCAGAACAGTGGGGCTCGTACCACCACCCGAGCGATTTCTGGCACGTAGGTTGCCATGCTTCCGTTATTGTCGTTCGACATTTGTCCTCCAGCACGTGTGAAAAAACCATAAAAATAAAAAATAATTATTACTTGCTTGTCCTGAATGCTGATGAATGTCTCTGGCCCTGTTAGTTTTCCGAACTTCGATGAAAAGCAGCCGATGTAGTTGGATTAGCTTCGGAACGAGAAATCACGTTCGGGTCACCAATGTGGCGTTCGTCACACCACTTGATTGTGTTCGCTGAATATATGAATAGAGACCGTAGTCATATATCTCCTATTTACTTTATTTACACTATATACAAAGAAGTCTCGTCTACCTAACGGCCGGTTGATTGGAATCCACGTGTACATGATAGTAGCTGACAAGTCGGGAAGGAAGTATGGCGGACGGCCTGCATACGCTTATATATGCGTCGCGCCAGCGCCACCTGGATTTCCATATGTAGCGCTAGTTACAATTATGCAGCCGCCACAACAAGTATAGTGGATAAGGAGGCAGAATTAGAAAGAATTAGGGGGATAGCTAAGGAACTGGAATATTCAAACATATGGTTTATAAGTCTGGTTAATTATCATAACAAGATCACTACCACTAAAATGAAAATGAATGAGATGGTTCGTACAAAGTTCACATACCAAAAAGATATCAGGCATATAATGGAGGAGCTTTCTAAACAATGATATATAACAGAGTTCCTAATTTATATCATATACTGCAAAATGACAAGGATCAACCCCCAGAAGAAAATAAAGCAGAAGTATACAGGATCTCGATAATTAATGAAGAGCTTAACCTAAAAATGGCGTATGTTGGAGTAACTAAGAGGAATTTAAGAACCAAAGTTAAAGAACACGAATATAATGTAAAGAAAGAGAAAGAAAACATGGCCTTGGCAGCAATTGCAAATGTACAAGGAACTTCAGTACTGTGGGAGGAATCTAAAATCATTAAGGAAGTACACTCGCCATCTACAGCCATGAATAAAGAAAAAAATTAAAATTTTTAAACATAAACTTAGAAATGAATGCATTAATGCCAGGGATTTAGAGCAATTTCCAACAACATTGAGATATGTATTAAAAAAGGACATGGGACAAGTAATAACTCTAAGTAACATGAACAACAATATTAGACAGTTGTCAATCTTAAATAGTATTGTATTAATTTTTTTGGGAGATAAACTAGGATTTTAAAGTTAAAAAGTCATTAAATACAGGGTGTTTCACAGGCTCTCCACAAAGTTTTTTTTGAATAACTTTCGAATCACGTAGTTTTCAGCCTCAATTTTTTGTAGGTGGCACTTTGAGCAAAAAAGGAATTGCTTCTATCACAAAAGCACGTTGCTTCAAAACATTTGATTTTTCCGTAAGTGGCCTCGCCTAGCCACCTTACAGCTCTGATTTGAGTCCACTAGACTTCTTTCTTTGTGGATACATGAAGGATCAGGTGTTTAAGAATAACCCTACCACCCTCAGTTAGATGAGAGAAAGCATCAAGAGCATCATGAAGGGCATCTCAGATCAGACCTGTAGTAATGTGATTGCTAATTTCCAAGAGAGACTGCACTACTGTATCTCAACAGTGGGCAGACATTTTGAAAATATCTTGCATTAATTTTCTTTTTCATCTTCTATCGTTGCTGAAAATNAATATTACATGATCCATAAAAAATATTTTATTATTATTATTATTATTATTAAAAAAAAACCTAAATTTTTCTCTCTAAAATGCATCAATTCATATTCTATTTTATCCAAAGTAAATCTAACTTTTCTCATTTATCAGTATTATTTTGTGGAATTTCTTGATATTCTTTACAAAAGCAAATTTCATATTTTCATTAATTTACAAGAATATAATTTAGGTCTGCTATTTCTATAATATCTTTATGTTTGGTTCTGGAACTTCATTAATTTAAATATGAGGAAAGAAAGGTATTACATTTAAACATTCCATAAGATGCATAAAAACAATTATCAAAGAATCATTAATGTAATTATTCGATTATACAGGGTCTTCCAAAAAAAATTCTACCATTTTAAATTACTTTAATTATGTTAATCATAACATGAGAAGTATGTATTGTACACCAATCAATAGAGTAACTATCCAAGTTTCATCTCACATCTGCATTCAAACATCTTTTTGTCTGCTCCCTCTAGGAAGTGCCATAAACAAAAATACAATTTCACACACAAGAAGGCATGCTGTGTTCTGCAGTCATCATTATGCAACAAGAATGTTTGTCTTACATAGTGAATTACTTTGCAATTGTCTGTGAATCATGTTTGCATGTTGCACAATGATGAATAATTCTGACTTTGTGAACTGCAGAACAGAAAACACTTTCTCTGTTCAAGACATTTCCTAGAGGTGGTAAACAACAAGACATTTGAATGCAGTTAGGAGATAAAACTTGCAGTTACTCTGTTGATTAGTGTAAGTTGTATACTTCTCAGATAATAATTAACATAACTGCAGTAATTTAAAATAGTAGCATTATTTTTGGAAGACCTGTATAATAAAATAATCAGTTAATGAAAATATTTATTTGCAAAATATAACAAAAATTGAACTTTTCCTATTATTATTATTATTTTAAATCTGAAAATTGTCTAATTTCTTAATTATATTGCCAAAAAATAAATAAATTTTTGTGTATCAAGATAACACTACTTACAATATCAGCAAACATCTGGAATGACGTATTACACCCCAAAGGAGAATAACACAGACTAGAATTAGAACACACAAAGCAGCAATAGTGACAGGCCACCTAATTAAAAATTATATAAGATTTTATTAAATATACAATTAATTTTATAATAAGCAATTTCTATTACAAATTTTTAAATATTTTTATTTAAAATAATTTAAGACAAAACTTTAAATGATTCATTCATATATATTAATAAATGATACTTTTGTAAATATATCTGTATACATATTTATGTATGTGTCTGAATACAAGTGAAACTCTTATAAATTTGTTACTTTTTTGATTTGATTGTGTATTGTTTTTGCATTCTATCATGCATGTACATATACATGCTTATATGTTTTATTCTTATCACACTTCATTATAACTTTTGATTATTAGTTGAGTAATAAGTACAAAAATTAAGATCTACTAGTTAACCATATGTCATATGTGATAAAAATATTCCAATAAACTTTTCCCATTGCATAACAACAACAAAAATTAAATAATTAAGGTTTCCAAATAACTCCAGTCATGTTTTGATGTACTTTCAAATTTTTTATACCAACAAGTTCCAGAACCAGGCAAACATAAAGACATTATAGAAATAGCAGACCTAATCTGCAACTCTTCATTTTTCTCCTTTAATAACAGAATTTTTAAACAACGTAAAGGAGTATCAATGGGTAGTCCCATGTCAGGCCTTTTATGCGAGCTAGTGGTAAAGAATAAAGAAAACAAAGTTATCTCAGAATTTGAAGAAGACATTAATGTATAGAAGATATATAGATGACACATTTATTTTATAGAGGAAGGAAAATGGTATCTCCAAATTCATTGATGTAGTAAATGACAACAACAAAAGATTGAAGCTAAAACTTAAACAGAAAAGTAAAAGTAATGTGTACTTTCTAAATATTGATATCACCTTAGGATCAGAATGAATAAGCACAAAAGTGTACATAAAACTAAACGTTCAGCCCCCTATATATACAGGCCCAGAATGATACAAAGTGTCTGCATTTGGGGCTTTAATTAAAAGAGCCCATGTGTACAACACAAGTGTGGCATTCGTCACACCACTTGATTGTGTTCGCTGAATATATGAATAGAGACCGTAGTCATATATCTCCTATTTACTTTATTTACACTATATACAAAGAAGTCTCGTCTACCTAACGGTCGGTTGATTGGAATCCATGTGTACATGATAGTAGCTGACAAGTAAGGAAGGAAGTATGGCGGACGGCCTGCACACGCTTATATATGCATCGCGCCAGCGCCACCTGGATTTCCAGATGTAGCGCTAGTTACAATTATGCGGCCGCCACACACTCCCCCACCAGTGACAACGAGAAGTTTACCGTTATATGTTTACAAATATCATTACGGTTAACCCGTCATAAATATCGCGGGTTGAATCGGACCCGTCGACCGGATCTGGTTGCAACCGGCGCTCGTCTGTCGTCCGGCATCATCGCTCCTGTTGTCGTCTTAGCAGCTGTCTTCAGCTGTTCGGAAGTTAGGTGCGATCCTCCGGACTTTGTATCTGTGCTTGCCTCGATAAATGCCGGTTTTAACCGGTCTATGTTTATTGCTCTCTTTCGGCTGCCCTGTTCGATGGTGAAAACCTTGTCATCTCTTGATATAACACGAAAAGGACCCAAATAGACTGGTTGTAACGAGTTCCTTACCGTGTCGTCGCGCACAAATACCTGTTGGCACGAGTTCAGTTCTTCGTGTACGAAACAAGTTGTCCTGTTTGGTTGCCTGGTGGGTGTTGGGCGTAACTTTTCCATGGTGCTTTTAAGACGCCCGACGAAGTTTGCTGGGTCGGGGTTGTACCTGCTTGGAGTAAAAAATTCGCCCGGCAACCTAAGGTTTTCACCGTAAACCATTTCGGCAGTGGCGGCCTGTATGTCTTCTTTGAATGCTGTTCGAAGGCCAAGGAGGACCGTTGGGAGTACATTTGCCCAATCGTCTCCTCCATGGCAACGTAGGCTTGCCTTAAGTGTGCGATGGAGCCGTTCCACCATTCCATCACCATTCCATTCGCTGCTGGATGGTATGGGGTTGTGCGGATCTGTTTGATGCCCAGGGTTGTCGATAAAGCGTGGAAAAGGTCGGACTCAAATTGACGTCCTTGGTCCGAGGTCAATCTGAGCGGAACGCCAAAGCGGCATATCCAATTTGCGTAAAAAACTTTTGCAATCGATTCCGCCGAGATATCGGCGACCGGAATGCACTCCGGCCACCTGGAGTACCTATCGATACATGTAACGATGTATCTAAAGCCTTGCGACGGGGGAAGCGGACCCACTATATCTATATGCACGTGCTCGAAACGGGAACTGGGAATGAGAAAGGTGCCTGGTTTTGAGCGAGTATGCCTGTGCACCTTGGAGCGTTGGCACTGGAGACAAGCGCGCGTCCACTTGGTTACATCTGATCTCATGGACTTCCAGCAGTATCGCTCGCTTACTAATTTCGCTGTTGCGCGGATACTAGGATGTGCCAGACCATGAACAGAGTCGAAGACCTGTCGTCTAAACTCCTTGGGAACAAACGGCCTGACCTTGTTTCCTGACACGTCGCAATACAGCTGGGCTGCCGAATCATCTATTGGCAGCAGCTTCAGCACTAACCCAGTCGAGTTGGGGTTGTTAAGTAGCGCCTGCAGCTGGTCGTCTGTCTCCTGGGCTCTAGCCATTTCCAGATAGTTAATCGGCAGATTTGTGATTGCTTCTACACGCGACAGCGTGTCGGCTACAATATTTTCTTTGCCCTTGATATGTCGAATATCTGTTGTAAACTGGGCGATAAAATTTAGTTGCCTAACCTGCCGGGGTGAACACTTGTCCGATTTCTGCAGAAAGGCATAGGTCAAGGGTTTGTGGTCCGTGTGTATTGTAAATGCACGGCCCTCTAGCATGTGCCTAAAGTGCCAGACTGCCATATAAGCCGCGAGTAGTTCCCTATCGTACGCACTATACTTACGCTCCGCTGGAGTTAGCTTGAGAGAAAAAAAGGCTAGAGGCTTCCACTCGTCCTGCTTTTGCTGCAAGACCACCCCTACGGCGATGTCAGAAGCGTCAACAATCAGTGCTGTCGGCGCCGTGGAATCGGGATATACTAGCGTTGCTGCTCGCGCTAATTTATCTTTGCACTCTTGGAATGCTTTTTTTGAGTCTTCGTCCGAATTAATTGCACGGTTATCGTTCTTTGCTGCCCCTTTTAGGAATTCGCAGAGAGGCGCCTGGGATTTTGCCGCATGGGGAATGAAACGCCGGTAAAAATTCAGCATTGCCAGGAACCTACGCAATTCACGTACTGTTTTTGGTTGGGGTATCTGGCCTATTGCTGCAACCCTATCTTGCAAGGGACCGAGTTACGCGATAACCTAAAAATCTTACCTCAGATTGACCAAGGATGCATTTGGACAGGTTGATCCGTACTCCGTATTCTTTGAAGCGTTCCAAGACGGTCTTGAGATGCTCCCAATGTTCCGCTTCGCTGGTCGACGCCACTAATACGTCGTCGAAGTAGGGCACACAAAAGTCCAGCCCGCGTAAGACTTGGTGAATAAACCGTTGGAACGTCTGTGCAGCGTTGCATAAGCCGAAGCCCATGTATAGGAACTCGAACAACCCGAAAGGGGTGGTCACTGCCATTTTGGGGACGTCTTCCGGGTTCACTGGGATTTAGTGGTAAGCCCTCGCTAGATCGAGCGTCGAGAAAACGGACTTGCCGCGTAACAGCTGCACACAGTCTTGTATATGGGGTATGGGGTAGCGGTCGGGAACTGTTATTGCGTTTAACCTCCTATAGTCTCCACAGGGCCTCCAGTCGCCGTTGCTTTTTCGCACTAGGTGCAACGGGCTAGCCCACTGGCTGCTGGATGGTCGGCAAATTCCTTGGGCCATCATATATTCGAACTCCTTCCTTGCTGCGTTGAGCTTTTCGGGCGGAAGTCTGCGAGGCTTTCCTGCGACTGGCGGTCCCCGGGTTTGAATGAAGTGGACTACACTATGTTTGGGCGGTTCGGCTGGTGTAGATGGTGTGACCAGCTCAGGAAACTCTGCGAGCAGACGATGGAAGGAGGAGTTGTCTCCGACGAGCGATAGTGTCGGTGTTGCCACCGTCACGGCTTTTCCAGCGCTCGCAAGTTTAGTTTGGTTATCTATAAGCCTTTTGTGTCGAATATCGACAATAAGGCCAAAGTTCCTTAAGAAATCCGCTCCAATTATTGGGTTGGATACTGCAGCTATTACGAACGGCCATTGAAACGACCGGCGCAGACCCAATTCCAATGATAATAATCTCCGTCCGTACGTTTTGATCTTTGAACCGTTTGCTGCAAAGAGTTGCAGTCTGTCTGGCTCTCTTCTTGCTTCGGCCGGAGTTGGGGGGACTACAGAAATGTCCGCTCCTGTATCTATCAGAAAACGCGTCGACGTGGCCCTGTCATGCAAGAAGAGCCTATGTCCCCTAGACTGGCCGTCGCCCGTGTCGTCGAGCGACGGCCCGATCAGTTTCCCGACTGGAATTGGCAGGGGGACGTGCACTTGTTTGCTTTGTCTCCGAACTTCCGGTGGTACCAGCAGACCTGCCTTCCCTCTGATGTGCTTCTGTTTCGATGGGGAGACGAAAAACGGCGGCTGCGATGCCTGCTACGTCGGTAGGGTTTTGACTCCGTAATTTGTTGGATCTGGAGGGACAATTGTGATATCTGTTCCTTCAACTGGGCGATCGCGTCCACGTGGTTCTCGGCCGGCGGCGGTGACACGGCCTGAATCTGGCCCATTGGTGCGGTGACTTCGCAAATTTTATCGGCCAATTCGGCAACTTTTGTTAGATCTTCGCCACTTACCGCTAGTATTTGTTGAGCGGCTGTTGGCAAGCGCTGGAGCCAAAGTGTCTTTAGCACGTCGTCTGAAATTCTATTTGTGGCTAACTCTCGCATCTTCCGTAGTAATTGAGACGGGCGTTGATCCCCTAGCTCAATGCCTTGAAGCAATAATCGTAGCCGCTGTTGTTCAGAATCCGCGAACTGGTCAATTAATCGGCGTTTGAGCGTGAGGTATTTCTCTTTGTTCGGAGGTTGGACGACTATGTCGCTCACTTGGGCGAGGATTTCGCTCTCCATGGCCGCAATAACATGGTTGAATTTTGTTTCGTCGGCTGTTATATTGGCGTTTGCGAACTGGGCTTCTATTTGTGCGAACCAAAGGGTCGGGTTAGCCTTCCAGAACGGTGGGGCTCGTACCGCCACCCGAGCGATTTCTGGCACGTAGGTTGCCATGCTTCCGTTATTGTCGTTCGACATTTGTCCTCCAGCACGTGTGAAAAAACCGTAAAAATAAAAAATAATTATTACTTGCTTGTCCTGAATGCTGATGAATGTCTCTGGCCCTGTTAGTTTTCCGAACTTCGATGAAAAGCAGCCGATGTAGTTGGATTAGCTTCGGAACGAGAAATCACGTTCGGGTCACCAATGTGGCGTTCGTCACACCACTTGATTGTGTTCGCTGAATATATGAATAGAGACCGTAGTCATATATCTCCTATTTACTTTATTTACACTATATACAAAGAAGTCTCGTCTACCTAACGGCCGGTTGATTGGAATCCACGTGTACATGATAGTAGCTGACAAGTCGGGAAGGAAGTATGGCAGACGGCCTGCATACGCTTATATATGCGTCGCGCCAGCGCCACCTGGATTTCCAGATGTAGCGCTAGTTACAATTATGCAGCCGCCACAACAAGTATAGTGGATAAGGAGGCAGAATTAGAAAGAATTAGGGGGATAGCTAAGGAACTGGAATATTCAAACATATGGTTTATAAGTCTGGTTAATTATCATAACAAGATCACTACCACTAAAATGAAAATGAATGAGATGGTTCGTACAAAGTTCACATACCAAAAAGATATCAAGCATATAATGGAGGAGCTTTCCAAACAATGATATATAACAGAGTTCCTAATTTATATCATATACTGCAAAATGACAAGGATCAACCCCCAGAAGAAAATAAAGCAGAAGTATACAGGATCTCGATAATTAATGAAGAGCTTAACCTAAAAATGGCGTATGTTGGAGTAACTAAGAGGAATTTAAGAACCAAAGTTAAAGATCACGAATATAATGTAAAGAAAGAGAAAGAAAACATGGCCTTGGCAGCAATTGCAAATGTACAAGGAACTTCAGTACTGTGGGAGGAATCTAAAATCATTAAGGAAGTACACTCGCCATCTACAGCCATGAATAAAGAAAAAAATTAAAATTTTTAAACATAAACTTAGAAATGAATGCATTAATGCCAGGGATTTAGAGCAATTTCCAACAACATTGAGATATGTATTAAAAAAGGACATGGGACAAGTAATAACTCTAAGTAACATGAACAACAATATTAGACAGTTGTCAATCTTAAATAGTATTGTATTAATTTTTTTGGGAGATAAACTAGGATTTTAAAGTTAAAAAGTCATTAAATACAGGGTGTTTCACAGGCTCTCCACAAAGTTTTTTTTGAATAACTTTTGAATCACGTAGTTTTCAGCCTCAATTTTTTGTAGGTGGCACTTTGAGCAAAAAAGGAATTGCTTCTATCACAAAAGCACGTTGCTTCAAAACATTTGATTTTTCACAAGTGGCCTCGCCTAGCCACCTTACAGCTCTGATTTGAGTCCACTAGACTTCTTTCTTTGTGGATACACGAAGGATCAGGTGTTTAAGAATAACCCTACCACCCTCAGTTAGATGAGAGAAAGCATCAAGAGCATCATGAAGGGCATCTCAGATCAGACCTGTAGTAATGTGATTGCTAATTTCCAAGAGAGACTGCACTACTGTATCTCAACAGTGGGCAGACATTTTGAAAATATCTTGCATTAATTTTCTTTTTCATCTTCTATCGTTGCTGAAAATTTCGTTAAAAAATTTAAATTTTCAAAAAAGTCATTCAAAAAACACTGTGGAGAGGCTGTGAAACACCCTGTATATTCTTGTTAATTTCACTTGAAAGTTGAAAAGAAATGTTTGACGTTGTTCTGAATTTGAACATAATTTACCTAATGAGGGCTCATAAATAGAACCGAAAAATGTTAGCAAAGAAAATTTAAATACCCCAGTGGTAAGGTGTTTTTATATTCAGTTACAATTAATTAAATTATTAATTAACATTAAAATTTACCTTATAATTTCAATCATTTTAATATTGTCGGGTATTGGTTGTAAATCCAATTTATCAATATTTTTGTTGATGTCGACTACTTTGGTAATTCCTGTGCTTACATTTTTCCTCATATTTTTGAGAGCGTCTTGTAGATAATCATGTACTGTAGCATTAGGTAAAGGTTTGCTGAAATCTTCTTTCAGTTTATCCAGGCCAGGATTTACATCATTTTCCAAAATTAGTTGTATTCTAATTGTCTGTAAAAATATAGAATTATATTCTAGATTGTTTCTTTATGTCAAATATAAGAAATTCAGACTTACAATGTATATATTTACATTATAATACAATCTATTAGTGTAAACTGCTGTTTTAATTTCATAAAATTTGTTAAAATATAATATTTCAATCTTGAAAAATTTACAAAGTTAAATCTTCTTCTACACGATCAGATGAGAATTAAACATAAAATACATTCAAGCCTTAAATCAGCCTAGCATCAAAGTACAATTCAAGGACAATGCATTAACTTTAAAAAAGACAAATGGATTTTTTATGCATGACAAGTCCTTTTTGATATATCTTCATGATCTTTTTATTATAAACTACAAATAATATCTTCATGATCTAAATTACATTGATTGTGGATAGGCACATCTAATTAGTCTGCAGTGGAATTTAAATTTGAATTAACTAACTGTTCTTCTGAGCATTCCATTTTAGAATATATTATTTAAATGTATAATGTGGGTGTACAACCGAAAAAAAAAATGCAACTGAACTGTTAAAGTTTTTTAGAAGACAGCTCAATGGTGCATAAATCCAAATTTGTTAATAACTCATTTCAATGTAATTTTTCAGGTTAATTGAGAGGCTTTTTCCATTAAGTCCCTCAATTAGTTCACACACAAGATGATGAAAGAGAAGCATGAAAAATATTTCATTTTCAGAATATAACCGCTCATTAACTACCACTTTTTTTATATGTATTTATTCTGATAAAATTATCTAGCAATGTTTAAACAATTTAGTAGAAAAAATATTATATTTAAATATTAATTTTATGTTTAAAATAAATAATTTCCTTAAAAATTGTAAAACAAAGAAAAACAAGATTATAAATAAACTAGCAAATTAATTTTACAAATAACAGTCCTATATCCCTTATTCCTTGTCCATTTTTTTTGAAGCAAGGGCAGGTGCTCCTACTTTTCCTAATGGTAAAACCAGCACTGCTAAAATTAATATTTTAATGAATAACAAAATATCAATACTTTAGATATTTGTTATCTTATAATAATTTATATATATAAACTTTAAGAAAAAAGCCAGTATTAACAATGCTGAAACTAACATTTTTCCACTTTATACAAAATATGTATGAACACTTAGCAAGTTAATGTTTGCATATTGGCAGACGTTTGTTTACATATTCTCAACTACCAACTTAAATTAATTGCTTAAATTAATTGTTTAATGATAATCTTGATAATCTTGTATAATGATAACCTATCATTACAGTAGGACTTTGTGTGATTATGCAGCATTACAAAGATGTATTGTGTTGCTGTGTGCTGGGATGTATCATTATTCTTCTTTATTAAGATGCTTTATTTTTAGATTGTGATCTACTGAAAATGAGAAACCACAGACTAAAAATATTTGGCACTTTTATGTAAGTTTGCTCTAATAGAGCAGTGTTTTGCATTTTTTAAATTTTTATTACAACTTTAATTATGTTATAAAGCACATCAATGCATGTAAGCATTAAAAATGTAAATAAATAATTTATTGATTAAAAGATAAAATTTTAATATATTTGAAAATTTAATTTTTGTTTTGTTATTTTTTTTTAATTTACTAAAATAAAATGAAATTTTACAAAAGCTTTCTGCATATAAATAAATTATTCTTACATTTAGTAAACAATGAAGCCTAAGTTAATATTTAAAAATAATGATTATATTTAGTTTTGTTACGTATCGATTCCTGATGAGATAATGAGAATGTTAGATAAATGCTATATATAATGAACACAAAGCACAAAACACTTACCGAACAAAACAATCTTTATTTAACTAAAACAAAAACACAACTAACTACAATGCCTGAGGTGTGAGTGACCTAAATGAAATTGGTTACCAACATAGAAGAGAAAGTAGAAATTTCTATCATTCAAGGAATAAAAGACACCTGAAGACATGCAAACAAATATAATAAATATNGATACAAAGTGTCCGCATTTGGGGCTTTAATTAAAAGAGCCCATGTGTACAACACAAGTGTGGCGTTCGTCACACCACTTGATTGTGTTCGCTGAATATATGAATAGAGACCGTAGTCATATATCTCCTATTTACTTTATTTACACTATATACAAAGAAGTCTCGTCTACCTAACGGCCGGTTGATTGGAATCCATGTGTACATGATAGTAGCTGACAAGTCAGGAAGGAAGTATGGCGGACGGCCTGCACACGCTTATATATGCGTTGTGCCAGCGCCACCTGGATTTCCAGATGTAGCGCTAGTTACAATTATGCGGCCGCCACACACTCCCCCACCAGTGACAACGAGAAGTTTACCGTTATATGTTTACAAATATCATTACGGTTAACCCGTCATAAATATCGCGGGTTGAATCGGACCCGTCGACCGGATCTGGTTGCAACCGGCGCTCGTCTGTCGTCCGGCGTCATCGCTCCTGTTGTCGTCTTAGCAGCTGTCTTCGGCTGTTCGGAAGTTAGGTGCGGTCCTCCGGACTTTGTATCTGTGCTTGCCTCGATAAATGCCGGTTTTAACCGGTCTATGTTTATTGCTATCTTTCGGCTGCCCTGTTCGATGGTGAAAACCTTGTCATCTCTTGATATAACACGAAAAGGACCCAAATAGACTGGTTGTAACGAGTTCCTTACCGTGTCGTTGCGCACAAATACCTGTTGGCACAAGTTCAGTTCTTCGTGTACAAAACAAGTTGTCCTGTTTGGTTGCCTGGTGGGTGTTGGGCGTAACTTTTCCATGGTGGTTTTAAGATGCCCGACGAAGTTTGCTGGGTTGGGGTTGTACCTGCTTGGAGTAAAAAATTCGCCCTGCAACCTAAGGTTTTCACCGTAAATCATTTCGGCAGTGGCGGCCTGTATGTCTTCTTTGAATGCTGTTCGAAGGCCAAGGAGGACCGTTGGGAGTACATTTGCCCAATCGTCTCCTCCATGGCAACGTAGGGCTGCCTTAAGTGTGCGGTGGAGCCGTTCCACCATTCCATTCGCCGCTGGATGGTACGGGGTTGTGCAAATCTGCTTGATGCCCAGGGTTGTTGATAAAACGTGGAAAAGGTCGGACTCAAATTGTCGTCCTTGGTCCGAGGTCAATCTGAGCGGAACACCAAAGCGGCATATCCAATTTGCATAAAAAACTTTTGCCATCGATTCTGCTGAGATATCGGTGACCGGAATGCACTCCAGCCACCTGGAGTACCTATCGATACATGTAACGATGTATCTAAAGCCTTGCAACGGGGGAAGTGGACCCACTATATCTATATGCACGTGCTCGAAACGGGAACTGGGAATGAGAAAGGTGCCTGGTTTTGATCGAGTATGCCTGTGCACCTTGGAGCGTTGGCACTGGAGACAAGCGCGCGTCCACTTGGTTACATCTGATCTCATGGACTTCCANAATAAATGTTTGGTTTTTTCTAAATTTTTTATTAAAATTTCTGAATTTCAATTAAAAGAATATTTATTGTGGTAGCATTTTTTGTTTTATGGTGGCTCCACACATTTGCTATTTGCCAATTGCCAAATAATTGCCTATTCAGCAATTGGCAAATACTGCCACTTAATGGCACAATTCAGCACAATACAGTATACTGGAAATGGTGAATACGGAATATTAGACACGAGTAAATCATCCACACTACTTAATATTGGACAACTGTTAGCTTGGTATTTGGAAAATACTGAATATATGGAACCACATTTACAAAGAAAGAAATTGATTGATTCAATATTCTTCTAATGATTAACATATTTATTCAATTTTATATTATTTATACATTATTTTGCATTATAATAGAAATTTAATAAGTGATATTCTTTTGTTCTACAGTAATAAAAAAAAATTATTCAATGTAGAATGAATGAGTTTTAAAACTGTTTCTACATTTATTATAAAAATAATTTTCCACTCCTAAATGAAATCCTGCTTCAACTGTTGAGATTATAAACAAATATATTACATTATTGATGATGATAATAAATGCACTTATCACATGAGGTAAAATAACAAAGGTGTGTGTGTGAGACAAATAAAAAAAAAAATATTAAAAAATTATTAATTTGCTATTTTCTAATCCTTTCAGTATTAATTAATTATACAGCAGTACTGGATTTCCAAATATATGCATAAATTAGCATTTTAAGCAATGTAAACTCAATACACTGTAATTCAAGTTTAGGTATTCTAAGTTCAAGCCAGTATTTCACAAGAAATGTAAGAATACTTAGAAAGATTCAAAATATAATTTACAGAATCACCATATTTAAACAAAAAACACACCAATCATAATTTCAAAATTAAAAATTACAAATTCTGAATGAATGTTTTACAATGAAATTACCATTGAAAAGGTTAATATTCATTTTTTTAATAGCTGAATCTAGATTTTTAACATTTGAATTTTTGATGTCCAGATTTTCAACATTTCACTGTATCATGTAATTTCAGTTTCTTCATATTTGTATAATATTTTTTATATTATTTTCATAATATAAAAGCATTTTAGTAAAAGTAGATTATTTTGCAAATTTTAAATATCTCTAAAACAAAATTTATAATATATTGAAAACTGCAACAATAAAAAGTGAACTTAAAGAATTAATATTGTCTTAAATGATATATTTAGCCTTGTTATTAATTCGTTTTAACTGACATTTCAAAAATTTAAGAATGTATGAAGATGGTTGTTTTAAAACAACCAAAAACATTCATTTTTATTTAGAAAGTAAAAGTTAAGGTTATAAACTGTAGATTTTTTTGGTTTTTTGAGCATATTTAATTAAGAATATATTACAGTATAATGAATATTTATGATGCAATAGAAACTGAGACATCAGACATTTTATTATGACTACTTACAATAAAATTTTAAATCAGAAAAATTTCTTAAAGAAGATAAATCTCAGAAAGCAACAAGAATATTTTTTGTGACCAAATTTCATATTATTTAATAAAAAAAAATTTTAAAAGAACAGTTTTAAAAAGTCAAACAAATTCAGCAATTCAATGCTTGGAATAGAGCCAAAAATTAAAATTATTGAAAAGTTCATGAGTTTCATATCATGTAATTCTAATACTGAAACTTTTAAAAATAATAAAACAACAAAAGAAAAAGAAAAAAAATTAAAAGAAGATTTTATGTAAAGTGCATATTCACAGTTTTAATGTGACACCCTCCATTTTCATGTTTACTATCTGATTTTGAAAAGTCAAAATAAATAAAAAATACTTTGTCTTACAGCTGTAAGCAATAAGAAAAAAGGTGGAAAAAAAGACAAATTAAAGAGGTCTTCTTTTAATTAATGAAAATGTTCTTTCATGATGCCTATTCCAAGAGGGCAGAAGAGTGCCTGTTCAAAAAATATTATATTTATATTCTTTTATTATACTCTCCTCTAAGGATCTAAAAATTAATATCCTACTTATAAAATTAATATATGAGAATTTCATAAAAATTGGAACTATAAATTCCTGGTATTTTAGCCAAATAATAGAATATAATGTGGCTAATTTACAGAATAATAAATTCCATCAAAATAATTAAAATCTGAACTTTTATGTGTTGTTATAAAAATTGTTCTTTAATAGAATATAGTAGAATATTCTTTATAATAATCAAAATCTAAAACTGAGTTTATATATATACAGTATACTGGTATATGTATGCAGGAATAGTGATAGAAATATAGAAATGTCAATAGAAGTAACAATAATCTTCCAGCGTCTGTAGTTATCTTCAAATTATGGATAGAATGATAATGTTTTGGCATCCGTAACATCTTTAATCCTCTTTGCATGGTCACCAACTCAACTGTTGCCTCCCCTTACCTGTCTCCCTCTTGTGTTCTCCCTCATCTCCCCCCCTGCAATCCCTCATTTATTTTCTTAACAGCTTAGGAATGTTACTCATCTAACCCCCACACACACACACACACATATATATATATATATTCATTTTGGAATTTATTATTCTCTATAAACCTGCTAAGTTTATATTGTACATCAGCAGCTTATTCATTTAATATGTAGTTTTTTCATATTTTTTATGATAAATTATTGAAAAAAATGATAAGACTTCTTCAATTAAAAGCTTTCTATATTAATCAAACATCCTTACTACACCCGATATGTTTAAAGCTATACATCATCCAAAGCCGAATATTATCGGGCTAGAAACGGCTATAATACTGCTAATTATTAGTATTATAGCCGTTTCTAGCCCAATAATATTTGGCTTTGGATGATGTATAGCTCTCTATATTTATAATTTATATAATTTTTTAATTTAAAAATTAATATTTAAATTTTCATTTCATAATACAGACAGTCCTTGACTTTCAGACAACTTGCTGTTTTGTACATAATGCTTTCATACTCTTAAATCATTCTTGTATGCCAAATATAGACTTTTGTACATTTTCAGCTGGCAAGCAAAAATTCAGAGTTAGTTTGAAGTAGTGCTTGTTACCAGTTATGATTTTTGTAACATCAAAAGCATTTGAAAAATTAATTATTATTGTTTGTTTTCTGTTTAACCTATATTTTTAGCATGTCAAATAACATTTTATACATTGTAAAAAATTGATTCACTATAAAAAAACCAACTTTCCTAGCTCAATAAGAATCTCTTAGTAAGCTAGAAATTATAATAATAGTAATATAATTTTTCTTTTCAGCCCTCTGGGAATGGAATGCCTTTATAACATGCAACTCCATTGTTCAAGTTTTGACTTTCTCACACATTTTCTGGGACATATTACATCTGAAAATGAAAGACTGTCTATATTTATGTGATATGAGTATAAAACAGTTTTGTTATTGAGGAAAAAATGTGAAGAATCATTTCATTTATAAGGGAATCAATTCATTCATTTTTAGTAAAAAATAAGTTATAAATATTCAAATTAATATAAAAAATAATTTTAAAAAGTCAGGCAGGGAGTTTAATTGATATATCTGTCAAAAGGTAAAAAGCCTATGTCCTAAGGTGAGCTCAATGAAAACTGAAACCTTGTGTAGAGCAAAAGGGTAAAAGCTGGCTAGATCTTTATTTTCAGTATGAATACAGACCATGAAAGTAGGCTCATCAACCCTTTTGATTTTAGGAGTTTTAAACAAGAGGTGGCAGAAAAGTTGTCACAAGGATGACTGGCTTGTAGCAGCTCTTCCTATTATTGTGAAGGAGAATTTGCCAAGCATTGGATTGTTCATCCAAATAATTTTAAACTAAATATTAATTAAAAATTATCACTTTCAGTTCTATTTTATTAAAAATGAGAATAAACGGTCAACTGCATAATTTATTCTTATAATTTTTTATACATCAAAATCAAATTATCACAAAAATTAAGTTTATAAAATTAGTTGCTAAAACTATTTTCAAGTTTTATGTTAAAATTATTCCGAAAATATTTTATTGATATATTTATTCAGAGCTGAAACTGCAATAATACAATTTTCTTTAAAATAGATATTGAAAAGATACTTGATCCAAAATCATTCAAATAAAAATGTTATATAAAATAATAAGCTAGAAAGAATAATTATAATTTTTGTTTTTTTTTTTCCAATACCTATCATCACCAGTTAATTTGATTCACCAATTTTATTTTTTTTTATAAACTTGATACCTTGCCAAATTCAAGTTTGTATACTGTGATATTTTATGAATGCATACTCTATATTTAATAAGAGACAACTGTATATTGCCAAACATTTGATTACTACTTCAAGTAACTGATAGCATTAATTTTATCGTCAAGACTAGCTCTTAAGTCTATTCATAACAGGTTCTTGACCTATTGGCTACTTTGTCCTGGAACATTGCCTGATTTGTTTTTATACATTATTTTATAACAACTTATACTTTATTTTCTAAATCAAGTGAAGTAATTTTTTACCTCAGAAAAAAGTTAGAATTGCAGTTAAAGAAAAATTCTAATTAATAGTTTTCTAGAACCTACATATTTAACATTGTCTTAACACAAAATAACATATAGTGACCTGGTTTGCCTTTTTTTTTCTGAGTTTGGACATCAATTATTCTTCAGTGGGAATTTTTTACAATGTTTTCTTGATTCAGAAAACTGCTGCGATGAAAAATTGTGGAAAAAAAGGTGATGAATATAAGTAAATCATAGCTTTTAATGATAAATTACACTAATTAAATTTAGGGTCCAGAATGTAATATCTATTATAAGAAGACATCTCCTAATTTCAAGAGATTATTACAATATTTATAACTGTGTAGGTATTTCAGTATTTTAGATTAATTGATTTCCAATATGATAAATATTTACTATATTTTGTTACTTTAACCATATTAGAACAAAAATATGCACAATACATAACATATGTATAATAATGAAATATATAAAAAATTAAAAAATTATTAAGAGAAGCTATTTTACAATAATATCACATTTAATAAAATCAAAATCAAATACAGTGAACACTTGTATTCAGTGAATAAAAATAAAAGACTTGATATACCATATTTTTATTTTCATTAAGTGGGATTGTCTTCCACAAGCAACAGACAAAATTTCCCTTCCTATATTAAATTACTATTACCCAAAATCTCTGTTAAGCAAACAATACAATAGATCAGTGTTTTTCAACCTGTGGGTCGCGACCCCCAGGGGGTCGCAAAGCCTTACACGAGGGGTCATGAGTAAAAGAAAAAGACAAGTGTNTAGTGTAAACTGCTGTTTTAATTTCATAAAATTTGTTAAAATATAATATTTCAATCTTGAAAAATTTACAAAGTTAAATCTTCTTCTACACGATCAGATGAGAATTAAACATAAAATACATTCAAGCCTTAAATCAGCCTAGCATCAAAGTACAATTCAAGGACAATGCATTAACTTTAAAAAAGACAAATGGATTTTTTATGCATGACAAGTCCTTTTTGATATATCTTCATGATCTTTTTATTATAAACTACAAATAATATCTTCATGATCTAAATTACATTGATTGTGGATAGGCACATCTAATTAGTCTGCAGTGGAATTAAAATTTGAATTAACTAACTGTTCTTCTGAGCATTCCATGTTAGAATATATTATTTAAATGTATAATGTGGGTGTACAACCGAAAAAAAAATGCAACTGAACTGTTAAAGTTTTTTAGAGTTTAAGACAGCTCAATGGTGCATAAATCCAAATTTGTTAATAACTCATTTCTATGTAATTTTTCAGGTTAATTGAGAGGCTTTTTCCATTAAGTCCCTCAATTAGTTCACACACAAGATGATGAAAGAGAAGCATGAAAAATATTTCATTTTCAGAATATAACCGCTCATTAACTGCCACTTTTTTTATATGTATTTATTCTGATAAAATTATCTAGCAATGTTTAAACAATTTAGTAGAAAAAATATTATATTTAAATATTAATTTTATGTTTAAAATAAATAATTTCCTTAAAAATTGTAAAACAAAGAAAAACAAGATTATAAATAAACTAGCAAATTAATTTTACAAATAACAGTCCTATATCCCTTATTCCTTGTCCATTTTTTTTGAAGCAAGGGCAGGTGCTCCTACTTTTCCTAATGGTAAAACCAGCACTGCTAAAATTAATATTTTAATGAATAACAAAATATCAATACTTTAGATATTTGTTATCTTATAATAATTTATATATATAAACTTTAAGAAAAAAGCCAGTATTAACAATGCTGAAACTAACATTTTTCCACTTTATACAAAATATGTATGAACACTTAGCAAGTTAATGTTTGCATATTGGCAGACGTTTGTTTACATATTCTCAACTACCAACTTAAATTAATTGCTTAAATTAATTGTTTAATGATAATCTTGATAATCTTGTATAATGATAACCTATCATTACAGTAGGACTTTGTGTGATTATGCAGCATTACAAAGATGTATTGTGTTGCTGTGTGCTGGGATGTATCATTATTCTTCTTTATTAAGATGCTTTATTTTTAGATTGTGATCTACTGAAAATGAGAAACCACAGACTAAAAATATTTGGCACTTTTATGTAAGTTTGCTCTAATAGAGCAGTGTTTTGCATTTTTTAAATTTTTATTACAACTTTAATTATGTTATAAAGCACATCAATGCATGTAAGCATTAAAAATGTAAATAAATAATTTATTGATTAAAAGATAAAATTTTAATATATTTGAAAATTTAATTTTTGTTTTGTTATTTTTTTTTAATTTACTAAAATAAAATGAAATTTTACAAAAGCTTTCTGCATATAAATAAATTATTCTTACATTTAGTAAACAATGAAGCCTAAGTTAATATTTAAAAATAATGATTATATTTAGTTTTGTTACGTATCGATTCCTGATGAGATAATGAGAATGTTAGATAAATGCTATATATAATGAACACAAAGCACAAAACACTTACCGAACAAAACAATCTTTATTTAACTAAAACAAAAACACAACTAACTACAATGCCTGAGGTGTGAGTGACCTAAATGAAATTGGTTACCAACATAGAAGAGAAAGTAGAAATTTCTATCATTCAAGGAATAAAAGACACCTGAAGACATGCAAACAAATATAATAAATATAACAATATTTTATGTTACTTCTATTTATTTATTTTAATAAATGTTTGGTTTTTTCTAAATTTTTTATTAAAATTTCTGAATTTCAATTAAAAGAATATTTATTGTGGTAGCATTTTTTGTTTTATGGTGGCTCCACACATTTGCTATTTGCCAATTGCCAAATAATTGCCTATTCAGCAATTGGCAAATACTGCCACTTAATGGCACAATTCAGCACAATACAGTATACTGGAAATGGTGAATACGGAATATTAGACACGAGTAAATCATCCACACTACTTAATATTGGACAACTGTTAGCTTGGTATTTGGAAAATACTGAATATATGGAACCACATTTACAAAGAAAGAAATTGATTGATTCAATATTCTTCTAATGATTAACATATTTATTCAATTTTATATTATTTATACATTATTTTGCATTATAATAGAAATTTAATAAGTGATATTCTTTTGTTCTACAGTAATAAAAAAAAATTATTCATTGTAGAATGAATGAGTTTTAAAACTGTTTCTACATTTATTATAAAAATAATTTTCCACTCCTAAATGAAATCCTGCTTCAACTGTTGAGATTATAAACAAATATATTACATTATTGATGATGATAATAAATGCACTTATCACATGAGGTAAAATAACAAAGGTGTGTGTGTGAGACAAATAAAAAAAAAAATATTAAAAAATTATTAATTTGCTATTTTCTAATCCTTTCAGTATTAATTAATTATACAGCAGTACTGGATTTCCAAATATATGCATAAATTAGCATTTTAAGCAATGTAAACTCAATACACTGTAATTCAAGTTTAGGTATTCTAAGTTCAAGCCAGTATTTCACAAGAAATGTAAGAATACTTAGAAAGATTCAAAATATAATTTACAGAATCACCATATTTAAACAAAAAACACACCAATCATAATTTCAAAATTAAAAATTACAAATTCTGAATGAATGTTTTACAATGAAATTACCATTGAAAAGGTTAATATTCATTTTTTTAATAGCTGAATCTAGATTTTTAACATTTGAATTTTTGATGTCCAGATTTTCAACATTTCACTGTATCATGTAATTTCAGTTTCTTCATATTTGTATAATATTTTTTATATTATTTTCATAATATAAAAGCATTTTAGTAAAAGTAGATTATTTTGCAAATTTTAAATATCTCAAAAACAAAATTTATAATATATTGAAAACTGCAACAATAAAAAGTGAACTTAAAGAATTAATATTGTCTTAAATGATATATTTAGCCTTGTTATTAATTCGTTTTAACTGACATTTCAAAAATTTAAGAATGTATGAAGATGGTTGTTTTAAAACAACCAAAAACATTCATTTTTATTTAGAAAGTAAAAGTTAAGGTTATAAACTGTAGATTTTTTTGGTTTTTTGAGCATATTTAATTAAGAATATATTACAGTATAATGAATATTTATGATGCAATAGAAACTGAGACATCAGACATTTTATTATGACTACTTACAATAAAATTTTAAATCAGAAAAATTTCTTAAAGAAGATAAATCTCAGAAAGCAACAAGAATATTTTTTGTGACCAAATTTCATATTATTTAATAAAAAAAAATTTTAAAAGAACAGTTTTAAAAAGTCAAACAAATTCAGCAATTCAATGCTTGGAATAGAGCCAAAAATTAAAATTATTGAAAAGTTCATGAGTTTCATATCATGTAATTCTAATACTGAAACTTTTAAAAATAATAAAACAACAAAAGAAAAAGAAAAAAAATTAAAAGAAGATTTTATGTAAAGTGCATATTCACAGTTTTAATGTGACACCCTCCATTTTCATGTTTACTATCTGATTTTGAAAAGTCAAAATAAATAAAAAATACTTTGTCTTACAGCTGTAAGCAATAAGAAAAAAGGTGGAAAAAAAGACAAATTAAAGAGGTCTTCTTTTAATTAATGAAA
>NW_019385327.1:47439-49055 GCF_000671375.1 Centruroides sculpturatus | reverse complement strand
GTAAACGTCACAGTATTATCGCTGAGATGGAAACAATGTTAAAATTATGGCGTAATAATCAAGTAAATGTGAAAAATTGTAAAATAATATAGGCCTAATTTGTTATACATATGTATTATCTAAGATTTTATTAAACATTTTTTTCTAAATTATTGTTTTCTTTAGTCTCTGGCCTCAATTAAAAATTATTTGTATGTATTTAAATGTGAAATTATACCCCGACTTACGCGGTTACCGCTTGGTCCCACCTATCGCGTAAGTTTGGGGTATTACTGTACCTGTTTATTTTACAGTACAATTGGTTTTTCGATTGATACTTAGGTCTCAACAAAAAGAAAATTAAATATGTAGTTTTTAAAATCACTGATATAGTTTTAATATGGCCCTGAGGGGTCACCAGGATTTTTTAACTTCTAAAGGGGTTGCGTATTCAAGAAGGTTGAAAAACACTGCAATAGATTATATAAACACTAATAATCACACACCTTAATTAACTTCAAGTATTAACATTTTTGGACATAAATAACACCTATTTCAGGTCTTTACATACAAATTTGAACAAAATTGAACACAAGCTTCAATTTTTTATCTACCAGTTAGAAAAAGAACATTACAAAAGTTTGAACAACACAATATACAGAAACATACCATGAAATGTTCTGTTATCTTGTTTGAATTTGGAATGTAAAGACCTAAGGATGGGCACTGAACACATTTGAAAACGTTAGTGTTTGAAGTTTATAAATGTGCTAGAGTTTAAGATATGTGACTGTTGTTATTTTTAACCATATCCAGTTAGACTTTGAGAATGGACTGTATGTTGTGAAATCCATGAATTTAACGCAGTTGTTGGAAAAAAAATGTAAACAACTCCGATAGAAAAAATGCTCCTTGTGAGAATTAGATCGGCGGTCACCGTTTGTGATAACAATTAGATGGGAAAGTTGATACATAGGTGTCAAGAATGAACTGTTATTGTCAACATTTGAGAATCATGTGACTCCTTTCCCATGATAATCGAATAAAAGCTCGAGCCCTGGAAGCTCAGGGTGATCCAAAGGAAGTTATACTTGTCAATGTGTGCATCCCGTCTCCCGGACCATAATACAATGGACTCGAACAAATGGAAGGAGAAGACATTGGTAGAAGTCAGACCACAGCTTCAAACTTCCATACTTATCACCATACTACAGTTCCTATGCCGAACTACGATTCCTACGAACCATTTGACACATACCAATCGTTTCCTCATAGAGGTATATTTTTAGAGCATTGTGAACTCTCTCTCTCGCTCCAAGAATAACTTAGCTGCTAAGAGCTGCCCCTTTGTATATTTATCTCGTATTTTATTGCATTTAACCGACTTTGTTAACCAAGGATTTCTCCCACACCGGGTCATATAAAACAAATATGCTTACTTCTTAACCAATATCCGGCGTGAAAACTACAAAAAAAAAATTGGCAAACGCTTTCGATGCCCCTCCTGGGCTCTTCTTCAGGCCAAATTTACTGCACTGGATTTTTAATTCGAATGTTTTTAAATAAGAACGTGCTCAGTTACTAGAAGTTTGAATAAGGAAGGTAATCACGTGCCTTTCCAAATTATAATTTTTTTA
>NW_019385327.1:36397-46444 GCF_000671375.1 Centruroides sculpturatus | reverse complement strand
GATATATAATTCAATTGCAAAGAAAAAAGGAATTAGAATTACATACAGAAGAAACCCTTCCATATATAATTTATTAAGGAACGGAAAAGACGCCCATAACCCGAACAGACTACCGGGAATATACACCATTCCCTTAATAGACGACAGATGGCAGAGGCAACTAATTTACATAGGATCTACTAAACGTCCGTTAGCCACTAGAATAAAGGAACATAAAGCAGATATCACCCACAACAAATATACAACAGCATTGTCTACATATGCAACAAACCCGGACATAATCCCGATTTTTAATGAGGCACGAATCATTCACACCACTCGTCATCAGGAACATCTAAGAACCTTGGAAGCGATGGAAATATACAGAGCAGATCGCAAATTAACCTGCATCAATCTTAAAGAAGAAATGAATCTTTCAACAGCGTGGCAGTATCTATTGGATGATGAATCGTAATTTATTATACGATACACGTGATTATTAGGGGATACGCACATCGTATCGCTACTAGTAAAATTATTTTTAGAAACGGCACGTGATTAGTTAAAATCGTATCGCCAACAGTTAAAATTATTTTTAGAAACGGCACGTGATTATAAGATACACGAGATTATTATGGGATGCGCACAACATATCTCCACGAATATAATTTATAATAAAAAAATTATAATTTGGAAAGGCACGTGATTACCTTCCTTATTCAAACTTCTAGTAACTGAGCACGTTCTTATTTAAAAACATTCGAATTAAAAATCCAGTGCAGTAAATTTGGCCTGAAGAAGAGCCCAGGAGGGGCATCGAAAGCGTTTGCCAATCTTTGTTTGGAGTTTTCACGCCGGATATTGGTTAAGAAGTAAGCATATTTGACTTTGTTAACCTTAGTTATTCAATAAATGCCTTGTTTATTTGTTAAACCTGTCTCCTGTCTTTGAAAAGACGCCTGCCAATTTGTTCACTTCCCTCGCCACTCAATAGAAAGCCATCCGAAGTGATAGCGTGAGCGGTCCTTGCAGACTGTTGCCGAGTAAGTGGTCAGAAGGGATTAACCCTTGGTCCACGGTATCTCACAATGTATTCCATGAATATCTTTAGTGCTATTATTTTGTAATATTCCTTTGACCCTTAAACTTGTTAAATGAAGTTTCAAAGTTTCATTTTTGGTCAATACTGTCAAATTCTTTGCATCAAATATTGGCAGAATGATATCAGCATTTCTCCCTTGCATAATGGATGAGAAGCAAACAAACTTGAAGGATTCTGTCAAAGGAAAGTATAAAAGAAGCAAAATAAATCAAATAAGTTAAGTGTTGGAAAACTTTGCAAACATCTTGCTTGGGAAGTCTAGATAGCATAGCTGATTATATCACCTACCTATCCTGCAGTAGTTGCAGTTTTGAGTCTATTCCAGATCAGCTTGTTTTTCTAGATTTTCCTAAATTATTTATTAATTTTTAATTTCTGATANTTAAGAAGAAAATTTTTTTTCCATTTTAAACAATATTTATGAAATTATACAGTGCAAAAGTAAATATACAGTTACGATTCTGAGAAATACATATGCTAGGTGTTCATTATTATTTTTGTCTTTTATTATTTCATATTCCTTATTTGTGATTTAATTTATGCATAAAAATAAATGTTTTTCCTGCATGTCTTTTCCATAATAATAATTGTATACCTACTTTTGAACCCCCATATGTGATGATGAAAAAGTGAGTCACCAACACCTACCTGACAAAATGATGAAAAAGTGTTATAATTAAATATGTTCTGGTAAAGTATGAAACCAAGCAATAAAATATAATCTCTATAATGTTTCTTACACTTCAACATAGTAATAAATAATATCTGGAAAATAATGTGCATGTAGTTTACCAAAAACTTCCAGCATCCAAATGATACAACGTCATGATCTACGTGAAATCAATTGATTATTTATTCGGATATGTTTTAAATATTTTACATATTTTAATTTTAACGCATCATATTCGAATTACGTCGTTAAACAGAACTTTCAAAAACGTTCTATTCGACTAGCCGTTAGTTCGATACCGTCAATACCTGAGGATGTCTATTACATATAGACGAAAACGTTCGTAGAAAGAATTTTTCTGCTGGCTTATGAACTGGATATGGTTTATTTGGAGAGTTGGATATAATTATGATACAAAATTGTGTCATCAGCAGCAAATGCCTTCATTTGTTTAGTATCACTTTTCATTTACAGCAACAACAACCTTTCACTCATCAATGATATCACAAAGCATACAAAAATGCTCAGACTTATTCAAACACACAAAGTGCTCAATAAAATTAAATCTAGTTTAAGGGTTGGCTTCATTGTCATCATCAACTTGCCCTCTTCCATGCAACTAGCACTTTCCACATCACACATTTCTTCCACACACAGCACATATGTTATGAGCTCCTGATCAACAGACACAGGCATCAAAGTCCGTATCAGCAGTTCTTGCCTCCAGTAGATCCTAGTCTTCATCTCATACGAAGTCATCCACTTCTGTCAACCTTCATCACATCTGATCTTTCTTCATTGTTCTTCATATATCTACACTTTTACAAAAACAGTTCTAGACTGTGCACTGGATCACTTGTTGCCATGCTAACACAATAATGTGTTTGTCCTGCAAGATGCCAATTCTGAATAAAACCTTTCTATGCACCAAACAGTCCTCTGTACTAGCTACTTCCTATAAACCTGCTTGAAGCACTACATTACAAGCAAATCAACAGGCAGTATTGACACTAGTCAATTCAGGAGAGTTATTAAAATCCACCTTTACATCCCTTATGAAGGATGTGTATGAAGAATGAATAAAACAATTGTCTACAAACAGAAGAAGCTTCCTGCCTCATGTATTGAATGTTGTATCAGGCATATTGTTACCCATGCTTTCAAGTTGGCATAGTGCGAAAAATTTTTCCCCACTGGGGAAGTGTTATATATTTATAATAGATACATTTTGAGCCACAACAAGGGGTGGCGGGGTCTGCTAGTTATGATTATATATATGCTTATCTAGAAATCAGTTATTAGAAGGACTTATGTTCAAAGCTAATTTATGATAAAGATGAATTTGTTTCATTCTAACTTTTTTGAATTTTTATTCCATAAGAAGCAAGTTATTATTCAAATTTATTTGAAATTAAAGGAAAAACTCTGACAAATAAAGTCCACAGATCAAAAACCTTTCTGTACTAAGACTATGAAACAGTATCTCGTTCAAAGATTATGAAGATTGAAAGACTATGATTGTAAATTACTATTATAGGATTTCTGTTTGTGAAAAACTGAAATTGTTGACTAAAAATAACTATAGTTTTTACAACTCAAAATGTGAAATAATCTTTGTTTTAAGAATTAGTTTTTTTTTTTTTGGACAAAACTTGGTGTTTGAATTCTTTTAGTTAATTTCTATCTTTACCTTTGTATCTTTTTCCTCATTGCTTTTGTTATATACACTGTCCTATGCAATATTTTATGCTTTTATTTTAATTTAAGTATGTAACACATGTTTGTAGTAAAACCAAAAAACTATGGAAGTGATACAGAGAAATGATAGATGTGGAGGCTTTATACAAAGTAAAACTATATATAAATTTTCTATATCAAAAAATTTACACCAATGATATTTTTCCAGCATCAAATTCAATTTGCATTACTTGTTTGTAAAAAGTCATTGACAATTTTACTACTGCCAGTAAAAGAAAATAATGCACTGAATATGTTAATTCTTTTTTTTTCATAAAGTATATAATAAGCCAAAAACTACCAGATTATATTGCAATTATTTAAAATTAACTGATGATGGTTATCTAATGTTTAAATATATCTGGAAGAGGAAATCAAAACAGAGGCTCAGGTGGCATAACTGGCGATGCATCTGCATGGTAAGTGGCAGTTGTGGGTTTGAGTCCTGCTCCAGGCAGATTCTTTTCTTCCAGAATTTTCTAAATTATTTAATTTAATTATAATTATTAAATCTAATAAGAGATGGCATCTAACAGCTCCCTCTAGTGACAAATTATTTAGTAATTAATTTTAAATAACTGTGATATAAAAGCTTGATATAATCCAGTAGTTGTTGGCTTATTATATATATACTGTACATTGAGTTTGTAGACATTGGTTTATGTATTCATAAAGTATATCACTATTATACAGAGATTAAGAAGAAAATTTTTTTTCCATTTTAAACAATATTTATGAAATTATACAGTGCAAAAGTAAATATACAGTTACGATTCTGAGAAATACATATGCTAGGTGTTCATTATTATTTTTGTCTTTTATTATTTCATATTCCTTATTTGTGATTTAATTTATGCATAAAAATAAATGTTTTTCCTACATGTCTTTTCCATAATAATAATTGTATACCTACTTTTGAACCCCCATATGTGATGATGAAAAAGTGAGTCACCAACACCTACCTGACAAAATGATGAAAAAGTGTTATAATTAAATATGTTCTGGTAAAGTATGAAACCAAGCAATAAAATATAATCTCTATAATGTTTCTTACACTTCAACATAGTAATAAATAATATCTGGAAAATAATGTGCATGCAGTTTACCAAAAACTTCCAGCATCCAAATGATACAACGTCATGATCTACGTGAAATCAATTGATTATTTATTCGGATATGTTTTAAATATTTTACATATTTTAATTTTAACGCATCATATTCGAATTACGTCGTTAAACAGAACTTTCAAAAACGTTCTATTCGACTAGCCGTTAGTTCGATACCGTCAATACCTGAGGATGTCTATTACATATAGACGAAAACGTTCGTAGAAAGAATTTTTCTGCTGGCTTATGAACTGGATATGGTTTATTTGGAGAGTTGGATATAATTATGATACAAAATTGTGTCATCAGCAGCAAATGCCTTCATTTGTTTAGTATCACTTTTCATTTACAGCAACAACAACCTTTCACTCATCAATGATATCACAAAGCATACAAAAATGCTCAGACTTATTCAAACACACAAAGTGCTCAATAAAATTAAATCTAGTTTAAGGGTTGGCTTCATTGTCATCATCAACTTGCCCTCTTCCATGCAACTAGCACTTTCCACATCACACATTTCTTCCACACACAGCACATATGTTATGAGCTCCTGATCAACAGACACAGGCATCAAAGTCCGTATCAGCAGTTCTTGCCTCCAGTAGATCCTAGTCTTCATCTCATACGAAGTCATCCACTTCTGTCAACCTTCATCACATCTGATCTTTCTTCATTGTTCTTCATATATCTACACTTTTACAAAAACAGTTCTAGACTGTGCACTGGATCACTTGTTGCCATGCTAACACAATAATGTGTTTGTCCTGCAAGATGCCAATTCTGAATAAAACCTTTCTATGCACCAAACAGTCCTCTGTACTAGCTACTTCCTATAAACCTGCTTGAAGCACTACATTACAAGCAAATCAACAGGCAGTATTGACACTAGTCAATTCAGGAGAGTTATTAAAATCCACCTTTACATCCCTTATGAAGGAAGGATGTGTATGAAGAATGAATAAAACAATTGTCTACAAACAGAAGAAGCTTCCTGCCTCATGTATTGAATGTTGTATCAGGCATATTGTTACCCATGCTTTCAAGTTGGCATAGTGGGTCACAGTTAGCTTCTTTACATTCTTAAAACACTATAGTTTTGTGAACTTTCTTTCATTTGTTTGACTAAGTCATTGATGTTTGTACACAGTAGACCCATCAGTCACACTGCATTTTTCTCTTCATGACAAGGTTCTCCTTTCAATGCCCATGTTTGTACTAGTAGATAGTTGTAAAAAAGATTCATTTCATCTGTTTTATATATGTCCTGTACATTATATATTTCCATCTATGATATTGGTGTCCACAACATCACTCTCCCCAGTCAATTTCTTAAATATTAATACTATGTCATGGCATTGCTTGAAATAGATCTAGTTGTTTAAAACGATAAAATTTTAATCCCCATTGTTGCTGATACTTTGGGATTTTTCCACACAATGTATCCATCAACAGGAGTATCTAATGCTTGGGCCTACTGGTACCAAGCAAACAGAACATTTTTCAGTTATATATGTTAATTCATATGTTAATTCTTTGCTTATTTTCCTTTTCTAGGCAGATGTACCAAACTTATCAGCCTGCTTTCTAATCTCTCTTTTCTTTACAATAATCAAATTTTGGGTTGATAGTGGCAAGCCTAGTCACATCAAACCACTTACTGTACTTTGATGCACAGTTATTCCTTTAAAGTTCAAACTTTTTTCACAGGCAACACCAAGTGGAAGAAAACTATAATAGTAGTATAAGATAATGCTAACAATAGTAACAAGCACTGCAGAGGATCAGACACACATGTTGAACTGTGTAATGCATTCTCAATCAGGTGATAGCATGACATGAAATGATTCACACAGGTGCAGTGTTGTGGATTCATACAAAATTACTAAGTACAAGAGCAAAGACAGTACAAAAGTAGCAAAATTTCTAAATCAGCAATAGTAATTTTTTTATTTTTGTCATTAAAGGGAGTCTAGAAAGTCACTAATTCTCTATTTCAGCAATTGTAAACTTAATAATAATTTGTAAAAAAGAAATCTAGTAATGCACACATATATATAATAACATGCACACAGACAGATACTTTTCCGTTGGACTAAGCTCCCATTACCATCTCATAATCCTTCAGCTCATTGATTAAAAGGTAAGATATGCAGTTAACTGTAAAGAGTGTAAACTGCTATTTGCTACAGCATGTTTCAAAAACATCAATCTCTGTTATTACTATCAATGCATACTAACATTTGCATGCTTGTGGTGTTATTCTTTCTTTAAAATGATCAGTCTGGAATAATTGTTTCAGGACTAAAAATTCTGACCCAATACATGCAGGAAAACAATAAATCAAGAAATGATTAATGCAAATTTAATTTCCATAGTTTAAATAGGATTAATTTGGGGTCCATAGAAATTGAATAATGTTTTGGGAAAGCAATACACCTAAGAAAGATTGATCAAGGTTTCACTTATTCCTATTGAATTTACAATTTGAAAGAATATTTTAATTATGTAATTCTCATATTGTAACTCCACCCATCAATTTCTTATCTGTAAACTTTCTTCTACATTTAATATTTTCCAGAAAAGTTTATTGAAAATTTTTCTATTATTAGTTAAATTTTTCAGCATTTCTTTTTTCAGTCTATTCATGCTTAATGAAGTATTATATTTATTTTATTAACAAAATTCCAAAGGGATGTATTTTAAGAATTTGTCTACATTATTCTGTTTTTTCATTTTTTCATTAATTGTTTATGTTAATTTTTATTCTATAATAGTGAGATAGAAGCGCACACTTTTCATTCTTAAACATTCTATTTTAATTTCTTTTTCTAATATATATGAATCTAAACTTTTTTAATTTGAATATTTTCACATGTGTACCAGCATATTTTTAAACCTATCTATTATCATTATTTCTTATTAGTGTCACTGGCATGTGGAGTTTCCATAAACTACTTTACTTCAACATATTTTTTTTTCATTATATTTCAACTGTATTTCAAAAATTTAAATATATGTAAATATTAAATATTTATCACTGAAAGTAATAAAGTAGAAAAAATTTTTAAGCAGTGCAATAACACAAGAGTCTCCAACCTTTTTCTGAAATAGGCCATGTGAGTTACAAACGACAAGTCACGTGGCCAGCTATAAAAGATGTAGTCAAAGATTTTTTATTATAGTATAATAATTTTAATTAGTAGTATAATAAACTTCTTGAAGCCAGATACATTGATATTGATATGATTGCCATAATTAATTGGGCTATAAATTTGCTATTATTAATTAATAATAGAAAATTTATACCTGATTAATTACAGCAATCATTTGGTTTAGTTAGGAGTAAAAGTCATGGACCCCTTTCCATTCAAGGAGCACTAAGAGAACTGTTACCTTTATGAAGAATGTTTGATTTATCCTGTGAAAAGGACTTATAAATTTAATATGACACTCTGTATGGGAGTTTATAACCAATACATATTCTGTCTTATATTTTATTCTGCATGTTGTTGTCTAGTAGAGTGTTGGTTTCAAGTTTTATTTTATTTTATTATTACAAGATGCATTGAGTTTAGTGTATAAATAATGTGTAAACACATAAATTAGATTGGAACACTAACAGTTTTTATTTTCTGTCCCCTCACAAAGAGACAGAACTGTTCCTTGTTACTGTTCCTTCTGTCCCCTTAAGTAAGGTTGTTAGTGTTTACTTTCTGTCTTGTAAGGGGGGAGAAAGTAGAGTTTCTCATTTCCCGGCCTTTTGCTTGTCCCAAAATTCTGGGAAAAAATTGAACTGTTTCCCAGGATATAATTAATTATTTTTAAGATATAAAATAAATCTTAAAATCAAATGATATAATTATTTTTCATTTTTAAGTAACTTAATACAACCTGCAACCTCCAAAATAATGATATTAATAATGCTGTGTAAAATATGTATAAAAAATTACTTTTAAGTTACATGGAAATTTTCACAAATAGAAAAAGTTTATTAAAGTTTGTTGGAAACTGCTTACAACAAAAATGCCTTTGAATTGAGTTGCAAATTTAAAGAAAAAAAATGAACTTAGATCAAACTTCTAACTTAAAAGGTAATTTTTGTTATTTAAATAAAATTTTATAATAAGATTTTAAAAAGCAAAGATAGTCAATACTCCAATCACTCAATCTAGTTCTTATTTTAGTAATGAAAAGTCCTGCTAGCGCGAATGCCCTTTCCGATTCAATTGATGTGGGTGGAATTGTCTTTAATGCATTTAAGAGAAAATGGATGTTATGTTTTTTCCTCACCTGTAGCCTCTAAGATTTCCACTTCATTTTTGAGATGCATTGTAGTACTTCTTTTGTTGTCTAGTATTCTTGATTTGTCTACTTCGGCTGCTTTTAATAGTGACATCAAGCTTATAGCCCAATAATTTACAGTTTGTTTGGCTTTAATAATCAGGTTTATGAAGAAAAACTTTATACTTGCATATTTTGTTTGTATCCTTGCCCAATTTGTACAATCTGGCATAATGCAGTTATTGAAGCTACTGGGCATGGTTAAAAATTAAGACGGCATACGCACAATTATTACAGATATTACAGGTTCTAACAAGTAAAGAATTTTTAGTGTCCTGTCAAAAATAGGCTACATATTGATTATCGACAATCTGTGACATGCTATAATAAGCAAAATTTGAAAAAAACTGATAAGCAGGCTTAAAATTAATAAATATAAATGTATTCTGACAGTTTATGGGTTAATTATACTTTCTATTTGCAAAATTTCCTCAATTTTAACACAAAATAAGAAAAAGTGTACTTTTAAGAAATATGTGGGATTTCCTGGGATGAGAAGAATTTCCTGGTTAAAAAACAGCATGGATCCCAGATTTCCCAAGATCCCGTTGGAGAAACCCTAACAGAAAGCAAATACTAACAAATTATCTGATATATCCATGTATCAGAATATTAGATTGGACACTTTACTTTCTGTCCCCTTAAAAGGAGACAGAAAGCAAAGGGTGTTAGTTCCAATCTAACATTCTGATATATCCATGTCTGCTGAAGAGTGGAAAGGAAGCAGAGTTGGAACATACCTCTAACAGACAATTACCGGCAATTTGGAATAATTGCTTGTAATGGCAACAACCCATATAATATGAATTTGTATATTGTGACAAAAAAATTGTGACTAGTACTCATACAAACATGTAATTTTGTCATCCAGAGATATATGTTTTCTTCTTCAACTTCTATGTCTAGGTTTAAACTTGCATAAAATCATCAGATAATGCATGTCTCAATGATGCGATTTCCTATAAGGCAGAACATATCCCCCACATTATACGGGACTCGACAGTACAAATGCTCTTCATTAATTATAAACAAAATTTAATTATATATATTATAATTAACTGTTTTCTGTAGTTTACTAATAGAAAGTATATATATATATATATATATTT
>NW_019385327.1:0-35313 GCF_000671375.1 Centruroides sculpturatus | reverse complement strand
ATATTTATATATATTATACAAAGATAAACAAAGCATAAAAATTTTAAGCAATTTTTCAGCATTATAATAGTTCTAATTTATTTTTAAAAATCTTTGCCAAAACAACACAAATTTTTATATATTCAAATTCTGCATTATTCTAAAGAATTATCCAAAACTTGGATATATATAAATATAACTTTTTTTCATTTTGTAAATTATAAACTAATTTTATAAAGTTAATTCAAAACAATCCAACAATAAAACATAGTTATGCTCTTTATTTTTATTACTTCAGAAATATATGTATTTCATTTTCCGTTCAAAAATAAATGAAATTTTCAAGTCACTTAAAAACTATTTTAATAATCATTATTTAAATACTTATAAAAAAGAATAAGTTACTATTCAATCCTTTATCAATGACACAGTTAATTAATCATATAGCAATGTTATCATCAACAGATTAAGTGAGACATTTATTAATAATAGAGACAAAATTAGAAAAAATATTTAGTTATTCACTTTTTAATAATGTGGTATCAATTTTCTTAATACTTAGTTACAATAGAGAACACAACTTCATTCTTATAGCAATGCACAAAAGCAATAAAATTATGAAGACATTTGGCTAGAATAAATGGTTCCAGCAATTGTCTCTTCTGACTTTGACAATCAACAGAGAATGATTGGTTTTGCCTATCATTAATGCTTACTGTCTATGACATTCATTGTCTTAATTGTGCCACTTGTGTGCATATTTCTTTAGAAAATGACAGCATAATACACTCAAATTAGAATTTGATCAATGGGAATAATATTTTAGAATAATATAAAATAATTTTACAAGAATAGTATTCCAAATTAACTAAAAATTGTTTACATGTTTTATAAATAAATAAGAATTTCAAAAATTCACAAACAAATATGATTTGCAATTCAGTTGCTCATTGCTTACAGAAAATAATAATAAGAATGGATAGATTGGTTCAAAATAGAAGTGAAATAATAAATATAAAACATAATAAGTGAATAGAAATAAATATTAACTAGAAAAATAAAATATTCAATAAATAACATTAACTCAAATGATCATTAATAATATTTGCTAAAAAAATGCATTTTAAATTTTAGATTAATTTAAAATAAAAATTTCTTCATCAGAAAATCTCTTTAGGATAATGGGTTTTTTTATATGAGTACTTTTCAGCATTCAATAAGAAAAAATGAAGTACTTTTCCATGTTGAAATTGTATAGGAAGTGCAATATAACTGAAGTTATGGTAAATAAACAATTAGTTGTTGTGCCAAAGAATAGATATAAAAATTTACTTAATCAATATACAAACAAAAACTTCTCAATTTAGAGAATTATTTTACTAAAGTTTAAAATTATGACTTTTAGAATTTACTAAAAAAATGTTCAATATTTATTATAAATTATAATGTGCAGTTATAAAATAAGCCTCTAAGGAATATCACATGATCAAAAACATTAAGTTATTAAAGTTAGACTATTTCTTGAATAAACTTATTTTTGAAAATGTTATTTTAATTTAAATACCAAAATGTATTTTATTCTTCTATTAGTTTTAATCTATGTATGTGTGTATGTATATGTGATCAGGTATTTGTGTTAGATATATTTAACATATAATATCTAATACAATATACTAAATTATAACTTTGATGAAATNTAACTTTTTTTCATTTTGTAAATTATAAACTAATTTTATAAAGTTAATTCAAAACAATCCAACAATAAAACATAGTTATGCTCTTTATTTTTATTACTTCAGAAATATATGTATTTCATTTTCAATTCAAAAATAAATGAAATTTTCAAGTCATTTAAAAACTATTTGAATAATCATTATTTAAATACCTACAAAAAAGAATAAGTTACTATTCAATCCTTTATCAATGACACAGTTAATTAATCATATAGCGTTGTTATCATCAACAGATTAAGTGAGACATTTATTAATAATAGAGACAAAATTAGAAAAAATATTTAGTTATTCACTTTTTAATAATGTGGTATCAATTTTCTTAATACTTAGTTACAATAGAGAACACAACTTCATTCTTATAGCAATGCACAAAAGCAATAAAATTATGAAGACATTTGGCTAGAATAAATGGTTCCAGCAATTGTCTCTTCTGACTTTGACAATCAACAGAGAATGATTGGTTTTGCCTATCATTAATGCTTACTGTCTATGACATTCATTGTCTTAATTGTGCCACTTGTGTGCATATTTCTTTAGAAAATGACAGCATAATACACTCAAATTAGAATTTGATCAATGGGAATAATATTTTAGAATAATATAAAATAATTTTACAAGAATAGTATTCCAAATTAACTAAAAATTGTTTACATGTTTTATAAATAAATAAGAATTTCAAAAATTCACAAACAAATATGATTTGCAATTCAGTTGCTCATTGCTTACAGAAAATAATAATAAGAATGGATAGATTGGTTCAAAATAGAAGTGAAATAATAAATATAAAACATAATAAGTGAATAGAAATAAATATTAACTAGAAAAATAAAATATTCAATAAATAACATTAACTCAAATGATCATTAATAATATTTGCTAAAAAAATGCATTTTAAATTTTAGATTAATTTAAAATAAAAATTTCTTCATCAGAAAATCTCTTTAGGATAATGGGTTTTTTTATATGAGTACTTTTCAGCATTCAATAAGAAAAAATGAAGTACTTTTCCATGTTGAAATTGTATAGGAAGTGCAATATAACTGAAGTTATGGTAAATAAACAATTAGTTGTTGTGCCAAAGAATAGATATAAAAATTTACTTAATCAATATACAAACAAAAACTTCTCAATTTAGAGAATTATTTTACTAAAGTTTAAAATTATGACTTTTAGAATTTACTAAAAAAATGTTCAATATTTATTATAAATTATAATGTGCAGTTATAAAATAAGCCTCTAAGGAATATCACATGATCAAAAACATTAAGTTATTAAAGTTAGACTATTTCTTGAATAAACTTATTTTTGAAAATGTTATTTTAATTTAAATACCAAAATGTATTTTATTCTTCTATTAGTTTTAATCTATGTATGTGTGTATGTATATGTGATCAGGTATTTGTGTTAGATATATTTAACATATAATATCTAATACAATATACTAAATTATAACTTTGATGAAATGAAAGACATTGTATAAACGTGTTGTACATAAACATAATATCATTCACTTTATTTGATTTCTTTAAATTACTAATTTTAAATGCTTTTCTTAGCAGCTATACTCCTGCTAAAGTAGACACTAAAAATCAATGAAAGTACTTGAATTAAATTTGCTTTGTTTTTGAATTTCTAATTTAATATCTGAAAAATAGATTAGCAGAACATGATTAATTTATTATGTTTCATGTTTTAGTTTTCATTTTTGACAAAGAATTACATATGATAAATAGAGGAAAAAACAGAAGAAAAAATTACAAAATAAAGCTACACCTTATATAACTCCAGCAAGTAAAATTTAATGAATCAATAACATTTTTGATCCATTTAAAGGATCTTCATCAGTTATTTGAATGCTAACAAGAAAAAGAACATCAGAAATTTAAAATTTAAAACATTTGAGATAAAAAATATGGTATTCTATGCATAATAAATGTTTTAAACTTTAAATTTCTGTATGTTCGTTTTCTTGTTTGTGTTATAATAACTGATGAAAATCCATTAAAATGAATTGAAAACATTAATTCATTAAATTTATTTGCCAGAGTGATATAAGGTGTTGATTTGTTTCTGAATTACATATGCATAAATAGAACTAAAAATCTGTTTTATTTCTGTCTCTATCATTCTGTTTTATATTGTATATGTATGTTTTATGTATTTCGTTAACTGTTATTCTAAATTGGAACTTGGATCTTATTAAATGTTCAAAATTAAAAATATTTAACATTTTTAATTAATTTATGTAACTTGCATATATTTATTTTGAAAATTTTTAGTATTTGTAAATCATTATAATTGTTTGTTTTATAGTAATTACTGTAAAGAAAAGGAAATAAAGCATAAAACACAAAGAAAAATATTTGAAAATGAGATAGAAAAACTAAGAGAAATGTGAATACATAAATATTAACAATATGGAGTAATTTCAAAATTGAATGCAAACAAAAATACTTATTATATCAATACAAAATATTTTGGGGTTTTTACATTGTGAAGTTGTAATGAGAAAAAATTAAAAAAAGAATCATTATGCAGTTCTAGAAAATATGAATAATGTAATACATTTGAAATCATCTGGGAGTTTAAGCATTTTTAAATTAATAATAACTATTACTTCACACTAATGAATGAAATATTAAATTTATATAATTAAATATAATTAATAAAAATTTTGAAATTAACAATTTATAGAAAATAATCTGTAAAAGTTTGGCTAATTAAATTAATTATTAACAGCATTACAACTAGAGAAATTACAATCTGTAGACTGATTGAATAGCATAATTGATTGATTGTCTGATGTGCAAGAATAGTTGGGTATAAATCTTGTTCTGTTCTGCAAATTCTGTTTTCCAGATCTTCTAAATTTAATTATTAAAATAAATAAATATTTAAATAATCAACAAATGATGACAGTCTTACCTGGAGTGATAAATTTATTTGATTATCAATATATTTAACTAGTCAAAATTTCAATCAAAGTTATTTGTAACTTAATAACTTAGCAGTCATAATCATTTATATTCAGTTTATCACAATTGAATGATCTCATACTCAAGGCATAAAGACTGTAAAAGTTATAAAATTATTTTATTCGAACCATATTACAATTTGAATTTTCCTTTAATCCAAAGCCAAATAGCTTTATCAAAAATATTATGAAAAATTATTTAAATTTATACAGGATATTTCAAAAAGAATCATCCAATTTAAAATGATTATATTATGAAAAGTAATGAAGATATACACTTAAGAATAATTTTATATTACAGGGCTAATCTTCAAGTTTTTCTTTATGTAAAATCATAGTTGCTCAATATTCCCCCCCTTTGAATGCATGGCATATGTCCAAATATTAGTGAAATTCATCCTAAACTTTTGCGAGCATGTCTGGATCCACTGCTGCCACCACTGCTGTTATGCGATTTTACAGTTCGTCCACTGTAGCTGGAAGAGAAGGCACATAAATGGAGTCTTTTATAAACTCCCCATAAGAAAAAAAAATCACAAACACAATCACATCTTCATCTGACACATGGAGATGACCAGTGGATTGCTGTTTACACAGACAACCCGTGTCTTGGAATTGTTCATACCATCGCCTAATGCTCTGGGCAGTAGATGGTTCAACACCATATTGTCTACGAAAATCACACTGAACAGTTGTTACAGACCAACACTTCGCAAAGTGTAGAACACAAAGTGATTTCTGTTGTCCAGTCACCATCTTGAAAATACGGAAGTGACTGGTAAATGAAGCGTATGGCTCTGCCAATCAGCAATTGCAAAAAATTTGAGAATTTCCTCTTTCTAACAGTATATCATTTAATCAAAATGGATTAAAAGCTGAATAGTTATGATTATTTTAAATCAGATGATTCTTTTTGAAACACTGTATTTTTAGTTGTATTCATGAAAGTGTAGAAAATGTGGCTATAGTAATAAATGAAAAAAACAAAACTTCTTGCTTCTGAAAATCAAAAATATTTATTATGAAATGTTTTCAGTTTCACTTCAAACCATATGCATGCAGATCATACATAGAAAAGACTTAATAAAATTAAACACTTAATAATAATAATAACATTGGATATTTGGAGCAAGAAATGCATTTCTGAATACAAAAATCTGTATAAATTAAGCACATGTCATTTACTGTCTGAACACAAATAAATGAGTCAAAGTGCTAACAAGTTAATAATATTGCTTCAGAGGCCATCTACAATGATCATTTGCTGCTACTACACAGTGATGTTGCTGCTGGTATAAAAAAAATTTTAAAAGTTGTGTGCACTCATGCTAGCAACTCTGTATCTTAAAAACAAACTCAAGGATCCCTAATTTTTATTATATTTTTAATTTCCTCATCTCATCAGAGTTTAATCAAAATAGTCCAAATTTTGAGAATAAACTCAGTTCAAATTCAATAAACTATATAGAAGAGGCTTTGCTAACCTTCCACCTCAAAAATATGTAACATATAGTGTAATGAAAAATCAAGAGAATTATATACAAAAATAAATAACCAAAAATATAAAGTACTGTACATGAGAGTGATAAAGAGTACTTAAGTAAAATTTATAAATTAACTTGTATACAAGAAAGAGAAATTAATCAATCTAATAATTAAATCCAAATGCAATCTATGATTCAAGTATCATGCATATTAATGAGTTCAAGATGTTTGTTTAAGATGGATCTCTAACCTACAACATGAGGACCAAATTTGGCCCCATAGCATATTTATCTGGCATGCATAACTTGTATTCACTGACAGTTTTACGACTAACATTTGAATATGTCAAAGCATTTAAATTTTTAAAAATTCAACTAGAATCAATATATGTTGTTGCAAATGATTTTTATAAAGCCTATTTAAAATAGTTTGTTAAATTTTACAAATCTCTGCCAGAAGAGGATTTTAAGAAAATTGCTTGGTGGAATAGTTTCTATTTTTGCTTCTATGTACTTTAGAAAACAAACATTTTCAAAAATAAAATTATAAACGTGTTGTACATAAACATAATATCATTCACTTTATTTGATTTCTTTAAATTACTAATTTTAAATGCTTTTCTTAGCAGCTATACTCCTGCTAAAGTAGATACTGAAAATCAATGAAAGTACTTGAATTAAATTTGCTTTGTTTTTGAATTTCTAATTTAATATCTGAAAAATAGATTAGCAGAACATGATTAATTTATTATGTTTCCTGTTTTAGTTTTCATTTTTGACAAAGAATTACATATGATAAATAGAGGAAAAAAACAGAAGAAAAAAATTATGAAATAAAGCTACACCTTATATAACTCCAGCAAGTAAAATTTAATGAATCAATAACATTTTTGATCCATTTAAAGGATCTTCATCAGTTATTGAATGCTAACGAGAAAAAGAACATCAGAAATTTAAAATTTAAAACATTTGTGATAAAAAAATATGGTATTCTATGCATAATAAATGTTTTAAACTTTAAATTTCTGTATGTTCTTTTTCTTGTTTGTGTTATAATAACTGATGAAAATCCATTAAAATGAACTGAAAACATTAATTCATTAAATTTACTTGCCAGAGTGATATAAGGTGTTGATTTGTTTCTGAATTACATATACATAAATAGAACTAAAAATCTGTTTTATTTCTGTCTCTATCATTCTGTTTTATATTGTATATGTATGTTTTATGTATTTCGTTAACTGTTATTCTAAATTGGAACTTGGATCTTATTAAATGTTCAAAATTAAAAATATTTAACATTTTTAATTAATTTATGTAACTTGCATATATTTATTTTGAAAATTTTTAGTATTTGTAAATCATTATAATTGTTTGTTTTATAGTAATTACTGTAAAGAAAAGGAAATAAAGCATAAAACACAAAGAAAAATATTTGAAAATGAGATAGAAAAACTAAGAGAAATGTGAATACATAAATATTAACAATATGGAGTAATTTCAAAATTGAATGCAAACAAAAATACTTATTATATCAATACAAAATATTTTGGGGTTTTTACATTGTGAAGTTGTAATGAGAAAAAATTAAAAAAAGAATCATTATGCAGTTCTAGAAAATATGAATAATGTAATACATTTGAAATCATCTGGGAGTTTAAGCATTTTTAAATTAATAATAACTATTACTTCACACTAATGAATGAAATATTAAATTTATATAATTAAATATAATTAATAAAAATTTTGAAATTAACAATTTATAGAAAATAATCTGTAAAAGTTTGGCTAATTAAATTAATTATTAACAGCATTACAACTAGAGAAATTACAATCTGTAGACTGATTGAATAGCATAATTGATTGATTGTCTGATGTGCAAGAATAGTTGGGTATAAATCTTGTTCTGTTCTGCAAATTCTGTTTTCCAGATCTTCTAAATTTAATTATTAAAATAAATAAATATTTAAATAATCAACAAATGATGACAGTCTTACCTGGAGTGATAAATTTATTTGATTATCAATATATTTAACTAGTCAAAATTTCAATCAAAGTTATTTGTAACTTAATAACTTAGCAGTCATAATCAATTATATTCAGTTTATCACAATTGAATGATCTCATATTCAAGGCATAAAGACTGTAAAAATTATAAAATTATTTTATTCGAACCATATTACAATTTGAATTTTCCTTTAGTCCAAAGCCAAATAGCTTTATCAAAAATATTATGAAAAATTATTTAAATTTATACAGGGTATTTCAAAAAGAATCATCCAATTTAAAATGATTATATTATGAAAAGTAATGAAGATATACACTTAAGATTAATTTTATATTACAGGGCTAATCTTCAAGTTTTTCTTTATGTACTAAATCACAGTTGCTCAATATGTCCCCCTTTGAATGCATGGCATATGTCCAAATATTAGTGAATTTCATCCTAAACTTTTGCAAGCATGTCTGGATCCACTGCTGCCACCACTGCTGTTATGCAATTTTACAGTTCGTCCACTGTAGCTGGAAGAGAAGGCACATAAATGGAGTCTTTTATAAACTCCCCATAAGAAAAAAAAAATCACAAACACAATCACATCTTCATCTGACACATGGAGATGACCAGTGGATTGCTGTTTACACAGACAACCCGTGTCTTGGAATTGTTCATACCATCGCCTAATGCTCTGGGCAGTAGATGGTTCAACACCATATTGTCTATGAAAATCACACTGAACAGTTGTTACGGACCAACACTTCGCAAAGTGTAGAACACAAAATGATTTCTGTTGTCCAGTCACTATCTTGAAAATATGGAAGTGACTGGTAAATGAAGCGTACGGTTCTGCCAATTGGCAACTGCAAAAAATTTGAGAATTTCCTTTTTCTAACAGTATATCATTTGATCAAAATGGATTAAAAGCTGAATAGTTATGATTATTTTAAATTGAATGATTCTTTTTGAAACACACTGTATTTTTAATTATATTCATGAAAGTGTAGAAAATGTGGCTATAGTAATAAATGAAAAAAACAAAACTTCTTGCTTCTGAAAATCAAAAATATTTATTATGAAATGTTTTCAGTTTCACTTCAAACCATATGCATGCAGATCATACATAGAAAAGACTTAATAAAATTAAACACTTAATAATAATAATAACATTGGATATTTGGAGCAAGAAATGCATTTCTGAATACAAAAATATGTATAAATTAAGCACATGTCATTTACTGTCTGAACACAAATAAATGAGTCAAAGTGCTAACAAGTTAATAATATTGCTTCAGAGGCCATCTACAATGATCATTTGCTGCTACTACACAGTGATGTTGCTGCTGGTATAAAAAAAATTTTAAAAGTTGTGTGCACTCATGCTAGCAACTCTGTATCTTAAAAACAAACTCAAGGATCCCTAATTTTTATTATATTTTTAATTTCCTCATCTCATCAGAGTTTAATCAAAATAGTCCAAATTTTGAGAATAAACTCAGTTCAAATTCAATAAACTATATAGAAGAGGCTTTGCTAACCTTCCACCTCAAAAATATGTAACTTATAATATAGTGTAATGAAAAATCAAGAGAATTATATACAAAAATAAATAACCAAAAATATAAAGTATTGTACATGAGAGTGATAAAGAGTACTTAAGTAAAATTTATAAATTAACTTGTATACAAGAAAGAGAAATTAATCAATCTAATAATTAAATCCAAATGCAATCTATGATTCAAGTATCATGCATATTAATGAGTTCAAGATGTTTGTTTAAGATGGATCTCTAACCTACAACATGAGGACCAAATTTGGCCCCATAGCATATTTATCTGGCATGCATAACTTGTATTCACTGACAGTTTTACGACTAACATTTGAATATGTCAAAGCATTTAAATTTTTAAAAATTCAACTAGAATCAATATATGTTGTTGCAAATGATTTTTATAAAGCCTATTTAAAATAGTTTGTTAAATTTTACAAATCTCTGCCAGAAGAGAATTTTAAGAAGATTGCTTGGTGGAATAGTTTCTATTTTTGCTTCTATGTACTTTAGAAAACAAATATTTTCAAAAATAATATATATGAAATCAAAATATCAAATATCAGTGTTCAAAGAATACCTATAAGAGATTTTTAAAGTTGGATGCCGCAAAATTTGTCTCCAATTCTCATGACAGTCTTTCAAAAAAGCAGTTGCAAATTTCACATTGATTTATGTCCATTGTCATTCAGAAATAAAAAAAAGCCTTAATCTTTGACTGTACTGTATCTTTCAAACTTGGCCTCCAGACTTGTTAACAGGTTACAAGGCCCTTCTCAAAAAATGGTTGAAGACCACTGGCTTAAGATTCATATGTATATCTGTTATAAATGTAAGAGATAAATAATTGTGCAATTCCATAACTAAAACTGGTTTATCACAAAGAAAAATAATATTAGTGTTCAGTGTGATATTTGAAAGTAATCATTAAACATCAGATAAAAGCATTCTTTAATTCTCTTGTTAAAGATTCTAAAACTGGAACCAAAATAAAATGTTTTTCTGATTTTTTATTAGTTTTGTAAATATTTTTTGATATTGATACTAAAAACAGATTTGATATATACAGTAAAATCTCTATAGTCTGTCACTAGCCAGTCCGACAGATCCAGTAATCCAACACTCTACACAGCAACCCACGTGAGATTTTATAGTTCTTTTATTATAGTTTTAAAGTTAAATTTTGTAGTTTATATATATTCTTTTTCATAGTTTCTGCAGTATTCTATACTGTGTGATTAGTTTTGCTAAGTTTTTGTATTAATAAACAGAGTGATTTGTTCTTGTATATACTGTAGTTCTATTTATTTTATTCAAAATCCAGTAATCTAACACCTGCCAGTTTATGCTGGATTACAGAAACTCTACTGTATTTGATAAAATTAAGGTATATGAAAATAGATAAGCAAATAAATTTAAATAAACTAAATATAACTATGTATAAGAATTCTCATACAATCAAACAAATAGATCAGGAAACTATCATAATAGCTATAACAGAATATGATTTAATAAGAGTTTTGCTATAGCTATTGATAAATATGCAAATAGCCAAATGAAAGAACTAAAACTTTTAATGAAATCAAAAAAAAATATACTATTGATATACAGTAGTAGATTTAAGTTTTATTAAAAATGAAGAATAAATTAATTGATACATTATAATTCAAAGTGAAAATTTAGGTACTTTTGAATTAAATCATACAAAATTTTTTCCTGAATTCTTCTTATTGGCCAAAAATGTTTTAAAAATTACTTTTAAAATGTGATTATTGTTATTTTTAATCTCTTATTCTTACATCTAAAATCTTATTTTATAATTTATATTTTAGAATTATCATGCATCAAAGTTTCTACTTTTTAAAATTTTTAAAAACATTACATTCAATTATTTATATTTATGAAATAAAATGAAAAATATTTTTTATTTATCTTTAGTTCGAAACATAATTTAGAATCATTATTCAGCTAATTACTTTCTAAAATAAACTTTCCTATAAAAATTATAATTTATTATATAAATACATTTTTTATTTAACTTAGTCTTTTTATAAATTAAACCCAGTTCATTTAGTAACTTATTTTCAAAAAGTAATTCCAAATTAACATTAAATAAATTATATAATTTTACATAAAATTAACAAAATTTTAAAGAATTAAAAGCTATTGGCTTTTTTCAGTAACATATCATACAAGGAGCAGTTGTTTATATAAGTTTTATTTGAGGAAATGCATTTCAGGACTTTACAAAAGGACTGAAGAGGGGTCATTAAGTCCTGAAATGCATTTCCTCCAATAAAAGCTATATAAACAACTGCTCCTTGTATGATATGTTACTGAAAAAAAAAAACAAAACAAAAAAGCCAATAGCTTTTAATTCTTTAAAATCCACAACAAAACCAGTAACAAAATGTTTAATTAACAAAATTGTTTAATTGGAATTTCTAGAAAATAACTAAATATTCACTTTAACATTTTCAAATTTTGCAATTCATCTTCAAAGATAGAAATATAAAACAATGATTTAAACTTTAATGCATTTCAGAAAAAAAAAAGCTTCATTGAAGACATTATTTTCAAATTTTATTATTTTATTCTTTAAAATATGTTTAAGATGAAATTTTTTGTTTTACTGAAATTTAATATTTCTGCCCTTGAAGATGAGAAATGTAAATCTTGAAAGTTCAAGAACTGAAGAGTGGATATTTATTAATTTTTTTTAGAAGCTTCAAGAAAGTAAAGTTTTGTTGAATTAAACTTAGAATTCATATTTGAATTTAAATAGAACTACAGTATTTAAATATCATATTTTATACAATTCAATAAATTATTTTAAAATTCTCAATAAATCCTCTTACCAACAGAGCAGAGCAAAAATAGCTAAAGTCCATTTCAAAGGTGTGAGTTTCTTCTTTTTATTAAGACTTCCATCACAACAGCGACATAAAAAAAATATAAGAAACGCTAGGAGAGTCAAGATCAACCAAAATCCAGGTATGGCAATTAATATGCCTAATGCCTGAAAAATATAAATAAAATAAAATAAATAAACTGGTATGTAAACTTTATGATATACAAACTATTATGTAGCTTAATTAATTAATACAACCTTAACATTGAGTGAAGTTTAAATAATTCTAATGTTTTTGACCCAGTTAATGGATCATCTTCAGGTGTGGACATTTGAAAGTTTCCACTTTCAATTGTCCACACCTGAAAATGACCCATTAATTGGCTCCCACCTGTCACCTGCTGTTAAAGGTGCATTGAGTGATTCAGGTGAATAAACACAATGGCTCGTTTAACATCCTCGTTAATGATACATATATTTTGAAATAAATAAAACTCAATATTAAAAAGTTTTCATTCTTAACAAGTTTGAAATTACATTACAATAAATGTTATCTTGTAAATACTTTATTAACTTTTCAGTAATAATAAAATATAATATAATTTAAGCCAGTAAAAATCATATATTTAGAATATTCTTCTCAAAATAATGAAAAGCTGAAAAATTCAATAGATTTTGACTCCTGTTTTTTGTTAATTTCAATAGCAAAAAATGACATTTTTCTTTCAATTCCTCATTATTTTAACATCTAAAATAAACACTAATATTAATGATTTAATATTCAAATACTTAAATAAGATATTCTAGGTAATATTTGCAATCATTAACACAATTTAATATAATTGTACTTAATTGTATTATGTAATGTAAAAATGCACTGTAATCATTTTTGCTGAGGATCAATAAAATTAATTTATTTGAGTAACATCTGATTGCTTGGATTGATTATGAGATATTTCATGTACTGTATATTCATAATATCTCATTTTTCATCCAGCTTTCTGAATATTCACCAACTAAATGCTGACTTAGCTTCCATTATCTTTTATGTAATCATTTTTTATTCATACACTTGAATAGAACTTATTCTATGTATCATCGCTCCATAATTTTCAGGTCATTATATTTTCCATTTTATGAATTTTAAAATATTTTTAGAATGCATAAAATGAATTTATAATAAAAATTTTATATTTACTGCAACAATTACTTTATTCTGTGCTTTTTTCGGCTGAAATTAAATATTTAATGTTATTGACTGTTCCATTATGAATGATAAAAGTATTCAAGTTTTATATGAAACAAAGATTAAAATTAAATGCAAAATACAATCATGTTTAGAATTAATTCAAACTGCTTTTCTCCAGGAAAATGTTACAGGAAACTCAAGTAATTTTATATTATCTACCTATTATCAGACATCAAGATAGGGCCTCTTGTAAATTTCTGAAAACCCAATTTAACCCAGTGATTCCCAAACTTTTCCAAGCCACCGCTCCTTGGTTCCTTAAACTTATACCCAATGTCTCCAATTGTACCCCAATGTCCCCTAACTCATTTTCCCTTGTGTGAGAAAGACTTAGAAAAGTTTTTTTAAAAATATTTGTATGAACCTCACACTTGTCATACATTGTTCTCCACATCTGGAAACCGTTAAACACAATGTTTTTTTCTTACCCATTTTATTGGTGGAGAGAAAACAGTTGTCAGTGACCCCAACCTACGTTAGTACCCTGCCTCCAGTGCCCCTCTGTCATCCACTTTCTTCTTTTTGGCCTCCTAGATTTACTCGTCACCTACAGGGGTAGTGCCCATTTTGAGAGCCCCTGATTTAAGTATTTAGCTTTCCTAAAACATTTTTATTCCAAGAAAACAGTTTAAATAAAAAAACATAATAAATAATAATATTAATATTTGAATTTGGCACCATATTCAAATAGATGAGGAAAAAATACTTAATTCTGAAATTAAATTATATTCAACTACTTCATGTATCCTTGGCTCAATATTATTACCAATATTAAAAAGCTTACTTCAGGAAGCTAAATTTTTAATTGAATATAAAATAAATCTAAATGTCATTGTTCTTTAATAAGAACAATGACATTTAGATTTATTTTATATAAATTGTAAGCTGAGGTTGTCCTAGATCAGGATGAAGACAATTACTATTATGCAATTAAAGATTTAGCCTCCTGAAATAAGCATTTTAGTATTGGTAAATTTTCTTCAAAAATGTTTTCATTCTTTTACATAAATTTATATTTTATTATTTAATATTAATACACTTCATGCATGTCTTACAAGTATGTTGCATGTTTAAAGACTGTTTTTAAAAAAATGACTTATGCCAGCAGCATAGTTTATTCCAAATAATGAAATATTAAAATTAATATAATCATAATGTTTATATAAATTTCTGAAATATATTTTCATTTCAAAGTTCTATGACAAAATTAAAATATACAGTGAAATCTTTAAGTCACTCCTTGGTGTGGGGAAATGGGAGGAGTTTCTAGGAACAAAGTAATGAAGTCACAACTAAATGGGCGTGGTCCACTGCAGAGCAACTTTATAATCACACTGTATAATCATACTATTCCAGAAATTCTTGTAAAAAAAAACACCATTTGTTGGTATCAAAACTAAAGCAATATTCTTAAAAAATCATATTCAACTTCAAACCAGTTTTTATCACATGTTTTCTTGCCTCTGCTACTCTACTCTACATTGAAACTGCTAAGCCATAAGCTTGAAAATAGATTTATTTCACAGGATCAGTAAGCTTACAACTTACTGATTTTGAATACTGTGGGATTTACCTTCAAAGCTTCTGAATATAAATCCTAAAATTGAAAAGATAAATATAACAAGATGCAGAATCAGTACAAGTGGTAGAGACAGGAAAACTACAATAAAATGTTTTAAATATTCAATACCGCTTCATAAACATAGAATATAATACTTTAATTTGTGAGAAAAGTGTATAATTACATAAGCAATCAACCAGTCTTTATAATTTACTGAATATATTAACAGGAATTACATGCAAAATTCTTCTAAAATCACAAATTAAAAACTGCTTATGCATAACTCTATAATAATGGAAACATAATCTATATGTTTATTTTTATTAAATTTATTTATTCAATAAATAAATTCAATAAAAATAATTAATGATTTACAGGACTGCCAGAGAGACATACTTGACGAAATTGATGTTTATTTAAAAGTTTATCAAAATAAAATTTATAAAGATTGTGATAATTTATTAATTTTCTATGAGTCCTCTTCCAAGCCCTTCAGTCTAGAAGTGGGCCCACAGAACTTATCTGGCCAGAGGAGAAATTATCTTGTCCTAAAGTATCCCTTCAGGCTCAGATCAAAGATTTGTATTCACTATCTCTCTTATCAGAACTGGTGATTAGACCCACACAAACACCATTTACCTTACGCTTTTATGCGATATAGCAATCTATTTACAGTTAGATGTAGTAATAAATCCAGAATTACTGAAGGGAGGGCCAACTCAAAAATTAAATATATTTGAATAATTAATAAGGATCTCTTAATGCATGCATGACAAATGTATTGCAGATGTATTGCATAAACAATATATGCCATCATATATGTTTTTTAAAAATATTTTGAAGTTCAAACAAATAAATTTTAATTTTTTTGATGTCAATGATGAGGGCTTAAGCTCATGTATCCCTTATGGATCATCCCCCGGTTAGGCATTATAAATGCCTAACAATAAATGTAAAGAGCATTTTATTCTAAAATCGTAAATATAAACAAAAATTATCTGTATACATTAAGATTTATTTAAACTGAAGTATACAGTAGTGTATATTTTAATTTATAATTATATGTATTAATTCCATATGATTTGTGATGGTAGCCTAATTTCCAAGAATATTCACGTTATTCACACAAGTTTCTCTCCACGTACAGATGTACAAATTCGCATATCATTATTAAATCGTTATTAAAATAGAAGTTTCGACAATTGCAAAAGATCCTATCGATTTCCATCTTTAGCCGACGTCTTCCTTTTAATAACTTCATTCTTTTAATAAATTTTCGATTTAAAATCATTTTCTTTGTAAATTTTTTTCCTTGTATTTTTGCTATTAAATTACGATTTTATGCGATTGTCGTTACTCGTTACTCGTTATTACCGTTTTATAATCGAAAAATACAAATTGCCATTCTCATCATCGTTACGTGATAACGTCGTTCGTTCTATATAATTTATCTTTGGATTCCCACTTTAGAAAACACGTTAAGAATTAGATACATTTATGTTTCAATTAAATACAAATTTAAGCAAAAAAAAAAAAAAATTGTTTTTACTTCTTTTACTTGAAGGCAAATAACTTTTAGCAAATACGATACCTTTCGCGCTATTTGCCAAGGGAAGAACATGAAACTTTTCGTTTCATTTCGTCCTTCTTCCATTGGCAAATGGCCTGTTTTGTCGTCAAATTAGTACATAAAACCGAAATAATTCTGGCTAATATTTTGGAAAATGTACACCTCGTTTCAGATATGTCTGTACTTAGAAAGGGCGAATCCCCCATTCCTCCATACTAGTAACGACGTAATGTGAATAACATCCATTATTTATTTAACTCGAATATTGATTTTCTTGACTAATACGTAATTTATAGACTATCTTATATTTTAATTTATAACTTTATCCAGTGGAGTAACTAAGTTTTACTCTTGGACTCTTGGAGGATGATCTAAAAAGTGTAATCAGAGTGAAGAAAAATAAGCATAAAATACCGTTTATTTATAAATAACAAAGTCATTACAATTCTAATTTTAAATTTATCGTTTAAGACGAATATATATATATATATTTTAAATTTAAGTTTTATTCCTAAAGTCTCTGGAGATCCAAAACCCATATTATGCCATAGATTTTATCAATATTTCGTAATGAATTTGTGATAAAATGAAAAGTTTAGAAACGAACGCTGCTACATACGTAAAATTTTTATATTTCTTTTATTTATATTTAATATTTTATTACGATTTAAAAATGACAAATCCGATTTTAGATTAATGCGAAAGCGTGCGATGGGAATGGAGTGAATAAAACTACTGCTGGTAGTTGGTTTCGGGTTCGTGCATGACCAACGGGCTGGCACGTAGATTTTTACGAGTCTAACACTTAAATAGGACCTTAGAAAGTTCTCCTGGGAACCCCTTGGCAGATTGCCCAAATGTTGCGTTGCATTATTCAATCAATCCATTGAAAACAATATCCGAAACTGTCGCTTAAAAGGTTGTTTACATTCCCAATGAAGATAATTTATATATAACTAATAAGATTGTAAATATAATTTCCTATCTCCGAATTTCTATTTTCTCCATATTTTTATATTTTTTGAAGCGCTATATATATATATCAAATTCACTTTTCTTTTATTAAATTCCATAAATCAATATCTCGAGTAGGGTCAGACTTAATGACGATTTTACTCGTTATTAACATTTACAATTCTTTTACAAAACCCATCCTTACTCTCAAAACTAAGCTTTTTGCAATTTTAATAATAATTAAATATATAAAAGTTAAAAAAAAAATAATAATACGATAACAGATGGTGCCACCAAATATTGCCGGGAAAGTTAAGCAACTGGTTGCTGGATTTTTTGTAGAAAGGACCCACTCGTCAGAANTCAGTACATTTTGTAAAATAATACAGGGTGAGGCAAAAATCCCTTGCACCCGTTTCATTCCAAAAGTACTGAAGATATATTAATTTTGTTGATGCAATTACACAGGAAGAATTGGATGGAATCTTTTTGCTGATCCTGAAAACCATTTTCAAGGTCACTTAACACAAAATCTCTTAAATCTTTATGAATTTAAAGTTCATTTTTCAAATGGATTAATACTTTGAACGTCTGTTTACACCACAATGCTGATTAAAAATCCAGAAGGTATTCGTGGTTTTATATTGATTAAATGGCACTCTAAGTTTTTTATTGGAACTTTCACGTTATCTCAGCTCATTAAAATGTTAATATGAGTATAATTTTCAAGGTCATTCATGTTACAACCATGCAGTAAGTAATGTTTCATTCAATTCTCAATGCATGACTTCATAAATGTAAAAATAATTTAAACCAAAATACCATCGAAATTTACAGGGATTTAACAAAAGTCAAGTGTATGTTACATCGTTTTTATTCGAAATTGAAGTCATATTATACGAGATCACTTTATTAAAACGTCACCTCATTCGTCCGATCAATAACTGTGTCTAAAAAACTTGAACGTGGCTTGTGATAAAAATTCCCACTTTATTTTTCTCGAACCTTTATCTTCTTTCATTTATACCTTAACTGGATTCGACCGAGCGTTTCACACGCGACCATATTCCTTCGACTTAATTAACATTTTATTAAAACAAGTATTTACGCATAAAGAAGAACTTTCGAAAAAGGATTTTTTATGAAAAAAAACAAAGAAAAATTTTAAAAAATTGTGATATGATCCCGAATTTCGTGATATTCCCTTGGCATTCGTGACCACGATATATCCGTGACTTTCGTGATATTTATGCCATACCCTGTTATTTTATGGAAATTGTAAATGCTTCCCTCGCCAATTTTTTTCTCTATTTTACAAGAGATTATAATTTTCTGTGTTACAGTAATAATTTTCAATATAATACAGTATTATTGTTTTATACAGTAAAACTGTGTAAAACGGAATTGCACTGTACCGTATATTTTTCCGTATGGCTAGAACAGAAACTTGCAATACAAATTTCTGTTTTAAACAGGTTTTTTAACAAAAAATTCTCTCTGTTCCGAAGAATTTTTTCCGTTTAGACAGGTTCCGTTTTGGACAGGTTTTACTGTATATTGCATAATAACTCAGTTATTAGAATTTCCTAAGTGTTTCACTTATATAGATTTATTTTTTTTGATCTTCAATTTGAACGGAAGAAAAATGTGTTTATCACTTAACTTTCATCTAATAATTCAAATATTTAACCTTCGAAATAAAACAGAGTAGCCCAAAACTCAGTTAACCGAGTTATAAAACGGATTTCGAGCAACTATATATTATTATTTATTGCTTCCAATTAAATTGCAATTTGGTTGCTTTCAATGAAGTAACTGAATCACAAACACGCAGCTGTTCCGAATCGGTTAATTAACTTTTGGGCCTCCTTATATACATAGTGGTTATAATTAAAATTACCCTACTCAGACCTGTATCTCGTTGACGTATTTTGATGAAACTTGGTACTGTATATACGTTAATGGACCATGGGAAAAAGGAAATTGCAAAAAATAATTAGTTCAAATTTCTACCACTAGGTAAAAAAATGGCGCATGAAGAACAAGAAACACAAAATGGAAACACTCAAATGAATTACACATTGAACAAATGTCGCGAATAAAAACCTTTTGCGTATTTCCATTTTGTGTTTCTTGTTCTTCATGCGCCATTTTTCTCACCTAGTGGTAGAAATTTGAACTAATTATTATTTTTTGTATTTTCCTTTTCTCCGTGGTCCATATAACGTATATACCAAGTTTCATCAAAATACATCAATGAGAGCGGGCTCTATACAGATCTGAGTAGGGCAACTTTAATTATAACCACCCTGTATAAATGAAAACAGTTTTTCAAATAGAAATTAAATACTATAAATATTTTTCTCGTGGTAAAATATATAAAAATTTTGCTATACAATAAACTTCCATTGTATAGCGGAAACACATGAATTCAAATCAAAGTGAAAATAAAAAAACGACTGATTAAATAATCAATGAGTAAAAAATTACTCAACTGTTTTAAAACAACTGAAGGTAAATTCCATAAATTTTCCGCATCAAGATTAATTAAACTATTTAGATCGATAATGGAGAAAAATCAATACTTCATTTTGCCTAATTTTTTCTAATACATCGTGTCAAGCAGTGTATTTATTAAAACCAAACTTTTTATTATATTTAAGACGTTATAATCCATATAACAAATATTTAGCGAGTTAAAACACGTCTGAAATTTCAAGATTTTTAAATGTAATATAACAACAGATTTATTTCTTGTATTCCTCACAGCTGTCATCAGGTTTTCTTCTATTTGGGTCTAATGACGCCCCTGAGAAGAATCCTAAAATTTAGTCTTACATAAAAGAGATAATAGGAAAATGAGATAAATGATAAAAAAAAAATTTCTTATTTCTTTTATTGAATTTATTCGTATATTTTTTAATGTTTTTTGAAGAGAAGTAGGACCACACACCTGTAATTAATCTTTACACTTATGCCACATTAACTTAAAATACATAATCCCTTTTATAATATTGATTAATTAATTTTCATTTCAACTTAATGTTTGACACGTGGGATCTCCGGATTTGATAAAATATTAAATTTATAACTGAAACCAAAGTGATTAAATTACATTTACTTCAATTATTAATACTATCGCAAGCCATTTTAAAACTGAAAAATAATTAATATACTTAATTCAGTACATTTTGTAAAATAATACAGGGTGAGGCAAAAATCCCTTGCACCCGTTTCATTCCAAAAGTACTGAAGATATATTAATTTTGTTGATGCAATTACACAGGAAGAATTGGATGGAATCTTTTTGCTGATCCTGAAAACCATTTTCAAGGTCACTTAACACAAAATCTCTTAAATCTTTATGAATTTAAAGTTCATTTTTCAAATGGATTAATACTTTGAACGTCTGTTTACACCACAATGCTGATTAAAAATCCAGAAGGTATTCGTGGTTTTATATTGATTAAATGGCACTCTAAGTTTTTTATTGGAACTTTCACGTTATCTCAGCTCATTAAAATGTTAATATGAGTATAATTTTCAAGGTCATTCATGTTACAACCATGCAGTAAGTAATGTTTCATTCAATTCTCAATGCATGACTTCCTATAACTACATTAACAAAATTAATATATCTTCAGTATTTTTGGAATGAAAAGGGGTACCACGGGATTTGCCTCTAACTCTGTACAACAAGATATATTTATTGAGAATTTTTGGGATACTTTAATTAATTAATTAATTAAAAAAGCTAAAAGACAAAAAACCGTAATAATTATTGTAAAAAATAAATACTATTTAAATCAAACAAATTTTAATAATTTTATTAATATAATCAATTCTACTTGACTGTATTTTGATCTGAAGAAAATTTGATACATGGTTACAAGAATTTAACATATTGCAGTACTTAACAGTACTTCATTAACTGTAACTATACAGCTCTGAAACCAAACTTTGAATGAAGCGATTTGTATACATACTGAGGGCTTTTTAACTCTTTCCGTCCTGTGAATACTAAGAGGGCCTTTTTAGCAAGTCTGCCATGCGTCCACAATGATTGGTTGGCGGGGAACGGGTTCTGACATATTCGAATAGACTATCCCCGAACAATTCCTGGTGATTTTCGACCAGTCCGGATTCGATCTCGGGTCCTCCAGAGTGGTAGGGTTCCACTTTAATCGCTCGGCTATTGGACCGACTGTATACGTATTAATCGTATCGATGTACTTTACAGTGACCACCTGTGTAAGATGACCATTTTGAGCTGGACACTTCAGTGATCACATTAGGTTTCATTGTATTCTACAAAAACTGGTTGTTTGATTCTCTCAGTATATTTTTAGGAAAATAAACGCAAATAAGATGTCTTCTGAATGTTTCGACGTCCTGTTGAAATTAGTCCACAGTTTGAGAAAAATCATCCAATACTGTAATTTTTTAAACTGATTCGTAAACTTATTTGTAATTATTACACGTAAAATCATTGGAAGACCAGGAAATTATTAAAATTAAAAGCAAACATCTACTGAACATTACTTATAAATTAATCGCAAGAAATTCGGAATTCCATCTAAACTATTCCTTCCTTATCTTGATTTATTTTGACAATTATTAGATTTAACGTTCCGTAATTGCTTCAACTCTTCGTGTAATTCAATTATTTTTTTCTATTAATTCTTTATCTACTTCATCTAAACAAAAAAAAAAACGAAAGAAAAAGCGATATAATTGATAGATTATATGAAGAACGAAAGTAAAATTAAGATTTAAGAAAAAGGCGTAAATCTGATTTAAATTATAATGATAATTTTCAAAAATCATATAATTATAATTGTAAAAGTATCGGCTGGATGGCTGAGCGATCATTTAACGAAAAATCTGGATTTAAATTAAATCAAAATATTTAAAAATCAAGATTTCTCAAAGGTCTAGAGATCCAAATTACTTATTGCTAATTTTATCCACTGTTCCACCAGTGGCCCAGTGGATCAGATTAAACCACTGAATACTGGCAGTTAGTTGGACGAGGGTTCACACCTCACCGACGGTTGGCCGCGTGAAGTTTACAAAGTTTTATTCATGTGTCAAACAGCTAAGAAGGGGCCAGTTTCCCATAGAAAGCCCTCGCGGGAGGCACCCCCCGTGTTGCGTTACCTAATCCTATAAAAAAACAAAACAAAAACAAATGAACACAATTTTTTGAGGTCCCAATATATTAAAAAAGGCGTTAAAGGATTGCATTGTATTTTTGAATAGAATTTCTTAACGCGCAATGGCACGAAATATATGCAAAGTATGCATGGTTCCTCTATCCACGGATGAAAATTGTGCCACGTCGTGTATGTCAAATGCCACTTAAAAACACTCACAAAAATAAAATAATCCGAAAATTTAATTAAATATAACATCTTAAATCAAAATTTAACATAAAAATACAAAAAAAAAATTATTTAATAAGTATTGTGATAAATAATACGTGGTTCTATATTTCCTTAATTATTAATTTACCGGTAAACATGCAGATTTGTCCAATTAACAAACTTTTTAAATTTTTACATAATAGAAAAGACAATCCGCTCTTTATTGAAAAGAAAACAAGTGAATAAATTCTGAAGTAACAATGAAAAAATATGTAAACAATTAAACAAAATACTGAAAAAATAAGCATAATCGAACCTGCAATAACGGCCATTCTTTCAAGGACTTGTTTTTGTACAAAACTGCAGACAAAATAACCTCCAAACAACGGCCATTTTCGAATAACAATAGTAATTTTTAATGTTCCCGTCAGGGCCGCTGTTCATAGTGTCGAAGTCCAGAAGGGGATTAACTCAAAAAATTTAAAATATTTGAATAAGTTCCTTTTATTAACACGTGCACGACAATTCTGACGGTCCTATAAACCGTATTTTGCACCATAAATGCTTTTTAAAACAATGTTTTGAAGTTCGAATAAATTTTGTTCGTAAACTTCAAATGGATCCATGCCCATGGATCCGCCCATGCAAAATACATTATTCGATAAAATTAAGTTAACTGTGTATAATTGAAGAAAATTCAGAAAAATTTTAAATATTTATATTCATATCACTTTCAGAAATTATAAAATTATATAAAAAACGTAGTGCCACCAGTGGAGGAGAGAATAAAAACCACTGAACGCTAGTTGGTCACAGGTTCGTTCCCCGCCAACATGGAGTTTACCGGGTTTTTTCACGTGTTTAAACACACAAATAGGGAGCAGTTTCCCGTAGAAAGTCCACGTGAAAAACATTCCCTCCCTTGGCAGATGGCCCAAGGGTTGCTTTGCCTAATCCCATCAATCCTATTCATATAAAAACGTAAACAACATTCCAACGCAATTCATCATCATGATATATTTGCATTAACGTATATGCAAATAGAAAATAAGAAGAAAAATCCTCTTGGAACTAGGGTTGAAAAAAGGAAGCCATGATTAAGTCTTTATATTAAATACGAATTTAATTATCGATATCTTTCTTCCTTCATAGTACAGTCACGAAGATGGCTAAAGTCTTTAAGATCCGATAGCAAACTGTGATCAATATAACTATACCAATGACTTGTATATAAAGAGAAGTGTTTTTGACAATTTTCGGCAATTTATTTTTCATTTCAATTATATCTAACGATTTTGTAGAATATTTTTCAAAAATTGTATTCCAGTTTAGTAACATTTTTCCAATTTTTTTTTTTCTTTTTTTAATATTAAACATACGCATTGTATAAAGAATCGAAAATCCAAAAATCGATTTGGCATCAGACTTAGTTTCTTCTTTCCTTTCTTTAAATTCGAGAAAACATATTTCTGTATGTATGCTTTGATCGATTTCTCTCTCTCTCTCTCTCTCTTTTTTTATTTTATGCTTTCCAGCAATCCATCATTGTTAATTCTTGGCGAAAGTTTTGATCAACGTACTGTATAAAGAATTTTATTGGATGCCTGTCTATCTGGGTACATAAATACTTTAAAAAATATATCTATTTACTTGATTTTTATCGATCATCGTCTTCATTTATCTCAATTTTTATTTTTATTTTATGCTTTCTAGCAATCCATCATTGTTAATTTTTCACGAAAGTTTTTATCAACGTACAGTACAGGCATATTTTTAGTGCACATAAACACTAAAAAATATCTTTTATTTTACTCGATTTTTATCTCTATTTATCTCGATTTTCCTTTTTATTTTATGCTTTCCAGCAATCCATCGTTGTTAATTTTTTCACAGAAGTCTTGCTCAACGTATACAAAGAATCTTGATGGATATTTATCTGTGTACATAAACACTAAAAAAAAATAGCTTTATTTTACCAAAAGTATCCCATAACCTTGACAAAACAGTCAAAGAACACTAGAAAAGAATTCGATGGCCAAGTTACTGATTTAAAAACCGTGAAATTCTTGACATATTTCGAAGTAATGCTTACTAACTGGAAGATATATACTTGAAAAGAAACAAGTAAGACGTCGGTAAATGTTAAATTTTCCGTATCAAATAAATTTTAAATAACTGCGTGAACGATGGAGGTTGCCTTTTTATCTATTTAAGCCAATTTATTTACTAAAATTAAAATTCTGGCTGCGTTTTTTCATATTTAAATTGTTCTCAAAAGAATGTATACATCGAAATTTCAAAATATTATCATTTTACATTGTTTATTTGTTAAAAAAAAAAAAAGCAAAAAATTCAGAAAATAACAACGACCTAATCACATAATTTAAAAAATTTTAAAAGGTTCAAGTATCAAAAGGTGTACAATGTCAATTAATGCCAATTACTTTTTAAATTTGATTCCTTTGAACCTAATTAAATTGCTTATACACTTCTTAATATTTAATTTATTTATTTGACAATTTAATTTCAATGATAACGCTTTTATATTTTTTATTTCGGCTCCTCTTTTAGGTGCAGGTGAGCCAAAAAAAAACCGAAATGGCAAATTTATTTAGAATAAACTTAATCAGCAATTTATAAAATTATTCTTAATTAATCCATTAGCTTGGGGATTATTTAATAAAATTAATTCGAAACGATTCCCATACGGAATAAGCTTTAAAAGTTTTGGTAAACATCCATTGAACCTCAAGAGAACCAACACGAAATCCCAAATTTCGATCGATAGGAGTATTTTACAGCTGCATTGCATGATCTTCGGCAACTGCCGAAGATCCTGCATTGCAGATCGCGATCTTTAATTGCAATTAAAGATGAAAAATTAAAGATAAAATTAAAGGTCATGAACATCAAATTGCAATTAAGATCGCCATCTTTAATTGTGTATACGAAAGGATTTAACATCCAAAACACTACAATTAGTCGATTCCTCATCAGTTTTTCAATAAAATTAAAAGATGATGCCATTAATTTCAGCAAGTAATATTAGCATTACTCGTAACTGTTTGAATGAATAACAAGATTAACTTTTCATTCTACTCTACACGTTTATTTTTTTAAACTGGCATTTTTTATGGAAAGAATTAACTTTACAAGAGTTATTAATATCTCATCAGAAGTGAAAAAATAAATAATAAAATTACAATTTAATCTAACAAACTTCTCTTCAATACATTAAACCGTTTCGAGTTTCATTGTTGGCGATAAAATTGCTATCAATTGTTAAGTAAAAATAAAATAAAAACGAACAATTCGCAAACATAGTGATCGAATCTAAGGAAAACAAACGTTAGAAAATTTTATTTCTTTAGCAAATATCCTTGACAAATTATCCTCTGCAAGAAATTTGAGCAGAATGTAATCCTCTTTGCCAAGTGAGACAGGAAAATTTAATTTACTCGAATTTAATAAATTTTACATGCAAGAGTTCAGACAATTCTGGATAATGCTCTTGATTATTGATTTTATGAAAATTTGCTTTCTCTCTCTCTCTCGCTCTTAAATATTATTCTGAAATTATATAAATTTGTATATTTTAAATCATTGTAAGTTTATTACTGTATCTGAATTTTGAAAAAAAATCGCTTAATCAGCAATGTAATTTATCCAAATTCTTTACACATATTTAGTATAATAATTGATAAATCTGGATGTATTCAGTAATAGTTTGAAGATTTTTGAAAAATATACAAAAATATCGATGATTATTTTATTTCTCCTTGTGATATCTCCAAATCTCGGGTCACACCAGTGGCCGAGTCGATAAAATCACTCAACACTGGTAGTTTAGTCGCGAATTCGCACCTAGCCAACGGGATGGCCGAGTAACGTATCCCTGGTTTTCTTCACGTGTATAACACCTAAATAAAGATAAGTTTCCCATATTCGCGTGTATAACACAAATAGGGGTCAATTTCTCGTAGAAAGTCTCTCCCTTTGGCAGATCGCCCATGTGTTTGCCAAGGAGACTTTCCATCAATCCAATGTCAGGATTAGAATCAATATGTTGTTACTGTATTTGAGTAATATTTACAAGCAATTTTCAATGACATATTCTTCACGTACACCTTTAAATTTATGTATAAAATAAAAAATAAATAAATTTACTTCTTAAATTAATTTTAATACGAATGCCTTTCTAGGTTCCTAATATTTACACGAGATAAATCATTAATAAATTCTCAAAATAAAACGTTTAGATGGATACAAGTCCTAACCTATAAAGGTAAATAAGAGCATAATAATGGAACAAAGGCAAATTACATTAATTTCTAGGTGACGAGTGATTATACTAGTAAATTGCCCGTAAAAGTAATCATGTGTTTAAACTTTGTGATGAATACTGTATATGAAAACTTACGTTGAAATCGATACCCAATTACCCAGCACAATTATAAACCATCAAATGAAGAACCATGGTTTAACCTAGAATGTATCGATCTATACAGGAAGAGAGGCAAAAGAATGAAAACTATTTCAGTGGTGCATAAAAATTAAGTAACTCAGCCCTACATGTAAAGTACAGAACAGTGCTAGCTGTTATATTTTTACTCTAAATGTAGCTGCTCCTTATTCTAAAAATATAATGACGGCTCTCGTAAATCAAGTAGGCAATGCAATGATAAAATAATCAAGAAATGGCATTAAGATTCTCTGAGGTTTCTAGATTTCAATTAAATAAACTGTATTAAAAAATTGGCAAGGGCTCTTGTTCTCACTTTCCTGGCAATCGAACAGGAAGAAACCATTAGGAAGCTCGATAAATTTCAATTATACTAAGTTATAAAATTTAGGTGATAACTATAGCTTAAAAAAGAATAATTTTGTTGAATTATGATAACAATATCCGTTAAAAAAAAATTTAAATTTTAATAAAACACTATGACACTAGATCGAAGTTAAAATTGTGTATGGCACAATCTGTTACATGATTTTATTTAAAAAATAACTTTTATATTATTAATTGTTATAAAAGGCAAAAAACAGGCTTAATTTTGAGAGCAGAGACGAGTTTTTAAAAACATTGTAAACGCCAATAACGAGTAAAACTTTCATTAAGTCCGACCTCACGTGACTCCCTTTATCCTTTAACGTTAAAAACACCAAAATTTAATAGCATCAATGTCCTTTATAAACCCTCTTAATAATGCCAAATTTCGTTTCCTAATGTTTACCCCATTCTGAGATATTAAACGAAATACACGAAAACACACATACAAGGAATTTTTTCCATGTTTTTAATTTCAGGGGGTCTCAAAACGTTCTGTTTATAATAGCCAGGAAAGTAAAATGCATTAACAATGTTATAAAAATTTAACTGTAACTGCTCGGAAGAATTGCTTAAGATCATTAATATAAAATAATCTTTAAGATATTACTTAATTATTTAATTTAATAATGAAAAATTAAGTTAACACACTATATTCACTGAATGAGTGATAAACTGTATGTTCATAATTATATATTATAGATTAAATTATCTCGGCCTTTAAACGATTGCAAATTCACGGCTTTAATTTCAAATATATCTTTTACAGTTTTAAATAAAACATTAGCTGAGTGCTTCATAAATTATTTAGTCAGTTACTATTTCCTTCTAGTCTTAATCAACATATTATTGTCTACAATTTGTTTTAATTTGCAATATAATTGGGGAATTGTTCTCGGTTTCTCGGCTACATTCGCAGCGAAGAGGAAAAGATGCTCGCTGCATCCACGAAATTTAGCGAGACTTAATTCAATATCACGCGATAATGCGTCTAATTTGCATATGCAATGGAACATCGTTATAACGAACTTGAGGGGTACTACAAAAATGTTTAGTAATTATATACAATTAACTCATGGATCTTTTTATTAGTTTTTTTAAGTATTTAATGTAAATAGAGAAGCTTAGTTCTGAAGTCGTCAGTTTAATTCACGCCTCCTACGCTTTGGTTCCCTATATGCTTCCTACGCTTTGGTTCCTTATAACGAGGACTAACCAAAAGGACGTGTCTCCCCAAGGATGTGTCATCTTACCCTCGCGACTGTGAAAAATACAGTAAATAAAATTAAAAGAGGCATAAACGGCCGTCCTTGCGCTATATCTATGACCAACTTTTGATTCTTTTTGAGGTTAGTACACGCGAGTACACATGCAACTCTTACTTGTTAGTTACATCCGAGCTCTCCCCTCTCCCTTGGGTACAATTGCTTTCCAACTGTAAGACAACAACGAAGAGGGAAAGAAGCAGTAACGAAATTGCTGCAGGAATTCTATTAATTCGGACCGACAGAAAAGGAACATTAAGTATGTTTGCACCAACTGATGAATTTTCTCGTGGTTTTTCTATGAAGATTGGATCGGAAAAAATCGTTACTACGAGGTTCGTTATAACGCGATTCTACCTTTAGCAAACAATTATATTGCAGTATTGTGTGTGATGTGATAAATAACTGCTTTCGAGTGCAGACTATCAGTTGCAAGGATTATTCAATTAATTAATTAATAATTCCGAGAGCTTGATTTGAAATGGAAGCACAGACGTTTTCGATAAACAATGTGTTCTCTTAACAGTAAAAATTTACCAGTAAAAATATTCTACCTGTTACTTTACCTCTACGTCATCATTTTACTTAATTAGATTTACCTATCATCACGTCGTATTCGCATAGATCCGTAACAATTGTTCGGAAGTCAAATTTATCTCTGTCGACTCTGCTCGTGACAATGGTCTACAGGTCGATTCACTAGAAGATAGCTTGCCGTACTTTATGTCAATACGTTGCAGACAATTTGCCGTATGTTAATTTGCAGTAAGTCAGATAGTACCGTTATACGATAGCCATTACATTCACTTTGCTGCATTGAATCTATTCATTTAGAATAATTATAATTTGAGAATTAGAAACGAATTTAATACATATATTACATATATAATATTACGGGAATTTTGATAATTGAGCAACTTAGAGACTGCAATAATCAGGGTTACGTTGGGAAGGGCTGTTCCCGGATAACCGAAAATTGCAGATAATAAAATTCGTCATAAAAGCAATGCATAAAGAGATCCGGATTCGAATTCGGGCGAGAAACACCATGGATTTTTATGGGCAACAAAGTCGTGGGTGTGATCAAATAACAAGCTGAGTAAGCAAATCAATAACATAATACGTTTCATATGAAACGAACATCATTGGTTTATTTAATCGACTGCTTATTTCTTGAACTCATCCCCAGGAATGTCGGGCCCGGACAAACCCATAATATAGAAAAAAAAGACCCTTTTTAGTGTCCACGGGATGGAAAGAGCCAAAATACACACACACACACACAAAAAAAAATGCTGTATTACTAAATAATAATCCACAAATATTTTTCTTTAATGGTCTTGAATACCAAGATCCCGGTTAATTGGATAGCTGATCGATCGAATCCCGGTTAATGAAATTTCTCGGTAAAATGATAATAATGCTGACTTTCAGTGCAAATTTTATAGAAAATATACACTATAAAGTGTTTGATATTATAGATACAAATACTGCATCATAAAATAATTTCTTTTCTTACATCAATCATATGGAATGAATTTTATACAAATACCTTCCCGGCTATTACATTTAACAGAGGGAAAGTATGGCGAGCAATCAAAAAATGACCCTCCCTCAATATTTTTACATTTTTTGACTTTGAAACTTCGAGAAATAATAAAAAAAGTTGTTTTTTTTCTTTATGTAAGGATATTAGTGTGTTAATGTGTATGGATGAGGTACACCCAATTTGAACCTTAATAACTCCTATGCCCTTTGTCGAAAATTTCTGAAATTTTGCATTATGTGTATAAGTGGGACCGATGCTATTAAATTTTGGTGGTTAACGGTCGAGGGGATGAGGAGATAAAAAGGATCGCGTATCTTATCTCGAGTAGGGTCAGATTTAATTAAGACTTTACTCATTATAAGCATTTACGATTGTCTATAAAACTCGTTTTTACCCTCAAAATTAAGTTTTTTACCATTTTATAATAATTACCAAGATAGAAAGTTTTTTAATTAAAATATCACAAGAGATGGCGCCATACGCAATTTTAACTTTTTTGCCAGGAAAGTAACACAACTCTTGGATGGATTTTTTTTATATATAAATTGTTTTTCTTCGCCACTTAATTTAAAATATAAAGCACATTTTTATGATCTATTTCATTAGCTTAATTGCTTTAAAATAGGATACGCAATTCACAAATATAATGATTAAAATCATTAAGAGAAAAGCTTCAAAATGCATTATCTTGTAAATCAATTATCATGTCTACAGTACGAACGATAATTAACTGAAAATTAATTTTAAAATTACTAAAAATGAAATAAAACAGGGTGAAAAGACTTGTGTACTTATGTTTTAAATCTACGTAGCAATTTCATAGATTTTTTTTTTATTTGAATATCAGCTGCTGTTATACAAGATGCTAACATGTATTTAATATTGTTTACCAGAATGAAGGGTCGAGAGGGAAGAGAGATTGGGATTTTTTCCTGCCTCAGAAAAAACTTGGTTTCTACCCATTAAAGTGGTTATTTTTACAAACAGAAAATAACCACTATAAACACAAATAAAGAACATTCTATGTATTTCAATTGTTCACAAAAACTTTTTTAAAAAGGCAATCGATGGCCCTGCTAAAAAGCAAGAGAGAAAATTTTATTAAAATAGACAACAGTTTAAATATATTCTAAATTAAGGGTATCCTCTACCGAAGTGGCCGAATGGATAAAACCATCGAACACTGGTAGTTGGTTGCGGGTTAGCATCTCACCAACGGGCAGATCACGTGGGATTTTCCGAGTTTTCTTCACGTGTCTAACACTTAAATAGGGACCAGTTTTCCATAAAAATCCTTTCGGGAGGAACTCCCCCTTTGGCAAATCCCCACGTGTTGAGTTGCCATACCCACCACCGAACCAAAATCTCCAGAAGATATCTTTCATCTTTCTCTTCCATGTTGTTCTATATAGAGTTTCTTCTTTTCTCGGTTCCTCCTCATTTATCACTTCCGCCATTTCATCTTTCCATTTTCTCTTTTGGTCTTCCTTCTACTTCCCTTGGCATTCCATTCATACAACATTTTTGGTAGTCTCTTTTCATTCATTCTTGTAAAGTGTCTAAAGCGTCTCAATCTCCTTTCATTTATATTATCTGTGATGATCTGGTTCACTTCCATTCCTTTCCCGACTTCACGATTTGATTTCCTTTCTCCATTCTTGAAATCCTGGCCGATCTCCAGAAATCCATTTCTGTCGCAATGAGTTTCTCCATTCTGCACTTCCTTAAATCATTCTCATATTCGACATTTATAATTACGTGTTCTAGAAATGGAATTCGATGTTTACATCATTCTCTAGGGAATTTAAGGAATTGGGATTGCAATAGATTTAATTTAGCTTTTCTAACGTTTTTCCAAGATACTGATGTATCGAAATAATTAAAAAAGTATAAAAAATAAATTCTTTATAATAGTTCAATACGGAAAAATTAAGAAAAAACAAATTATTAAGCTCTGCTAGGGTTTTTTTCCTTATCAATCTCGTGTTTGATCAGGCCCACAATGGGAGCAGTTTATTTTTAACTCTTTCCGCTCTATGAGCTCTAAGAGGGCCTCTTTTTAGCAAACCCATAATGGATTAGGGCACAGCGAAACCGCCATATCTGTACGGACTAACCCCTAAAATTCCTAGGGTTTCTCTGACCCACACTCGATTGTTTATTTGTTTGTTTGTATGTATATGGCAACGCGATCTGCCGAGGGGAATTTTTAAGGCTGTTATACACGTTACGGAAATCCTTTGAGGATTAACCGTGATTTTTTTCCTATCTATCCACCTTTAAATAAAAATAGTTCTTTATACGTTGGGAAATATTTTAATAAGTTTTGTAAATTACTGTGTTCGATCCAGCCAGTTATATCCCATTTTTTTTTCGTCTGTTAAGTACATCCTTTGAGGATTTCCGTAACGTGTATAACAGCTTTAAGAAACACTTTCTATACGGAAACTGGTCCCTATTTAGGTGTTACAAAACGTGAAGAAAATCTGGGAAACTCCACGTTGGTGAGGCGCGAACCCACGACCAATTGTTAAGTGGTATTATCCACTCGGCCACTGATGGGTCCTAATCCACATTACAACCGGGATCCAAAGAATGTGCCTTTACTACTTCAATATCTGCTGATATTTTAACAATATTGGGGAATTTTGTAGTGAAGCAAATTATTATTATATTCCACAGTTTATATATAGTCATATCGATTTATATAAGCCTATTCGTTATATTATCTTCTAAAACATGACTTTCTTTTTAATGATCCCCTAAAGATAAATCATAACAAAGAAAATCCCTTCTAAATATTCTAAATATAAAATAAAAGAGCAATTTGTAGAATTATATACGAAAAATAAAACATTATTTTCAAGATTTGTATCCAAATAATTTCATACATCTGACGTAGGAAATTATTTTATGATGCATAAAATTAACGCAACACGAAAAACCTTTCCTTATAACATAAATATTAATTATAAATTATTTATAGTGCCATTAATCAAAATAATTCTCAGCTTCTCAATCGAATGATACGTTTTTAATGAATTGTACCTGACGGATTTCTATTCAGCAAATTTAATAATTAATAATGATTTATAAACAGTAAAACCTGTCTAAAACGGAAACCTGCCAAACCGGAGAAAATATTCGATACCGTGCGATTCCGGTTTACACAGGTTTTACTGTAGTACATTTCTAAACCACTTTATTGAAAAAAAATACTGTAATTTTTGTACAATTAGTGCGTAAAATATTATATTTTATGTGTTTTCCGGCATATAATGTGCACTCCATTTTCATTTGAACAGTATTTTTCTGTAACACAGCAAGTTTTATACGCTGGCATATACAATAGACATCAAATATTTACACGTCTAATACGACGAGTAAGGAAAACATTCAAAAACCATACAGAAAAAGCTCAGATAGAAGTGAAACTTGGCTTTAAAAAGATTCACAATTTAGTTTTCCATAAAAATCATGATATAAATTAAGTAATTAGTAAAGTATAAGATCCCATTTTATACTAGTCTAGTCCCATCTCCCCTCTTCTATCCGAATAAGCATACGGAACGTTCTTCTACTCAATACAAATAATTATAATTTACGGTGTGTATTATGTATTATAAAAGCTATAATATGCATATTAAAAATAATTTATGCATTAAATTTAAGCAACGATCCATCACAGATATAATTAACCAGGACATTGAAGTGTGGTAATAAAAAACTGTATTAAATAATATGACGTATACATGTTTAAATTAAAAGATTGAAAAGCAGATAAAAGGTGGCTTTCACACGATAAATTTCTGTTTTAAATGTTAACTGAGGTTGCAAAAGAACAAGACAAAATAAAAATATAGACAAAATATTAAATAATACATCGTATAACAATAAAAAAAAGTACGTATGCCAGTTATAAAAATTGAAGAAAACAATTCAAAATTCGCATAAAAAGCTGCACGCAAAGTAACTTACTTATTACTATTTTTTCTTTCTTTTATCTATCGTAAAATGAACTACATTCTATTGATTTGGCTGCTGAGTATAGATTAAACAGAACAAGATATTTAATTGACTATAAACCTTAGTAAACGTGAATTTAGAATGTTATGAAGTGGCTCGTTTAATGGCACTTCTTCCAATCAAACTGTGAACAGTCATTAAATTGTTTACTTTGCGTGGCGTGTAAATGGATGCAACAAAAATAAACAGTAATTTTAACGAAATGGTTAATGTAATTAGCTATTATATTGGATTTTATATAATATACAGGTTATATATATATTTTTTTCTCTCCAGTTTCTGGAGATAATTTTGGAAATGATGGTTTCTAGTAAGGTTTCTCATTTCCCGGTCCTTTGCTTGTCCCGGGATTTCGAGAAAAAATTGACTGTTTCCCGGG
>NW_019385326.1:432208-447652 GCF_000671375.1 Centruroides sculpturatus | reverse complement strand
ATATAAAGTTTATCAAAAAGTATAAATATGTAAAGTAAAAGATTTTAAATTACAGGTCACCCTTGTATAATGTGGTAATTAGGATCCACATTATAAAAATCATTTTATACAAGACACGTTACATAGTGAAAGTAGGTTTACATTCCAAAATCATTTTTTAAATGTAAATTTCATCTATCTAATGGCTGGATGTTTTCATCTGTTGAAATCTTTTGGACATTGCTATAACTTTCAACTTTTTCAGATTTGTTTGCTGGTTTACTTTCCATTAAGTCAATTGTGAGAGTTTAAGTACTGTACCTTATTGCAATTGTTTTCAAAGTTCATTGTATGGTGTTAAACAAATTTCCAATTATCTTTGAAATTTGCTGGAGCACTCAATGGAGAGATCGTTATCTGCAAAAAAAAAATTTTCCTAACTTTCTGCCAAGTCTATATTCTCTCTTAATTTTTTTTAAAGTGAATTCGTTAACAGATTCCTAGAATCTTCAGCTGAACTATTTCCATTGGTATTCTCTATATATTTTGGGTCATTGTCATCTACTACTTGTACCAATTTTTCCCCTTTCAAATCTTTCATTTCATTAATTCACGAATATCATTTTCAACCATATCAAAAAAGCTCTCTCCACCAAAATTATAAGCTATTATATCAAAATTGCATTCTGTAAGTACTGTACTGCAATATACAAGGGTGAATAAAGGATAAACATTGAATTAATCTATTAAAATATAGAAAATAAAATTACTAAATATAATGATAATTCTTTTGCAGCTGATGGTTCAGTTCCCATCCGGGTTTGGACAACCAAAACAACTCGAATGAACTGATGAAAGGGGACACAATTTCAAATCTAGTTTTAAGTGCCTTATAGCTTTATAATAATCTGTGTGAAAATATCTTACTGAGAACTTACTAATGTTTTAACTAGAAAATAAATAATACAGTAAAGTAAAATCATAATGTTTATATTTGAATTCAAGACTTTGTTGAAAAATAATAATAAACATGTAAATATTGAATTGGTTGGATTGTAAAAATAAATCAAAAGAAATTTATAGATTGGATGCTAAATTGATCATAGTTGCTTATAAATCAAATCAAAAATATTTATTGTTCTTACAAATTTTTCTAGTAATTTCATAATTATAATTTCTATTATCATTGCATTTCTTATTTTTTTTTTACTATTTGAAAAATCATTTAATAAATTCTATTGCTCCAACCAATTATTAGTCATGTTTTGTATGCATAAAATTGTTAGGTATATTAGCGTTAGCTAGTAAGAAAAGAAAATAAAATGTGTACTTATTGACTATTTTAGCTTTATAATGTCTTAGACTATATACAATTTGAAGCCTTAAAATCTTGATTATAAAAGGCTTTTGATATTTCAAAATAAATTGTATACAGTCAATATAAAGTTAAAGTTTAAAGTTCTCAATAATTTGTTTGAATTTAAACTTATAGTAGAACTTTATTTCTACAATGTGATTTATTCCAAGTCAGTTTCTAAATACAATCAAAAATATCTTTCATCTACAAACTGTATTCGAAGTACCGATAATAAATGTTGGCTTTGCATTTACAGAATATCTGGAATGCAGAAAATTCTGCTTTTATAAACTAAGTAAATTCATAAATTATGTAAATTCTGTGATAATAAAATTTATGCATAAACCCTTTTGTAATTTTATTATTTTTTTAATTTTCATATATATAATAATTTTTAATGTATTAAATCACTTTGTATGTATAACAAGGAATCCATTTTTTTCAATGAAAATGTTAAAAATTTTAAATACAGCATAAACATTCTTATACAATAATAATATAAAAAGATGAATTTTCTGAAAGGATAAAATATAATTTAGTTTTATGCGAAATACATACTCAGAAAATATTATACTTTGTCATCAGTGATGCACCTAGAAAGGGGCCAAGAAGCCCTGGCATCCTCCAAAGGAAAAGAAAAAGAATACTAGAATATTTTTCAAAATATTTTTTTTAATTAAAATTAATTTTTTTATTCATATTTTGTTATCTTCTATTTCTATACTATTAATGAATTAGAAGTCACATAAGATGGGAATTTTATTGAATTCCATATGAAAAATGTTTTTATTCATTCAACTTTGTTCCCCTCGATTAAATCCTGAGTGCACCACTGTTCGTCATCACTTAGAAAGCCTATTAAGATTCAATGTGTGATATTTATCATATCAAATAATAGAAAATCAGAAGAAAAAGTTTGAATGGGATGGTAATCCAAACTCGTATTTTCAGAGACAGCAAAGAAAAAAACATAAACTTCAAATTATTGCCCCTCTTTTCTCAATTTAACTTATTTTATAGATTTGTTAATGTAAACATTATCACAGCTTTGAAATTAAAGTAATGCTAAGTGAAATAATATGCTTTTATAAAATATTACATTTCAATGCTAATAAAATTGTGTTGTGTAATAATTCAAATTTTGCACCATTTCATAGACATGATGATTGCAATTTCATTGAGGTTTCTCCTTCACTCATGGAAATTCTGGCAAATGACTATCTTCCAACACCAAGACCTAATTTTCAAATTGTAAATATCTGCAAAAATATCTAATTTTTATTGTCATTCAACAACTCTGTCATTTAATATACATGAACACAGAAAATCCATTTAAATTTTTATATTCAATGGAATTGCTAGGTACTTGAATTCCTATTACTTTTGAGATTATGAAAAAGACATGTTTAACATCTTTATTTTTCTATTTTGAATGATTTTATTTTATTTCATGTATACAAGCAATAAGAATTTAAAAACTGTGATATTATATGACAAGGTCTTCTTTCATTAGAAGTATTTTAATAATAAATTTTTAAATTACTTACAAAATATAATTTTTATTTAATAAATTTATATATAGATTTAACAAGCAATTATTTATTGTAACATAATCACAATGCCAGGCTGTAATTTTTAATCATATTTAATTTAAAATGTATGCTCTCCACCTGAAATTAGTTGTCTTGCCCCTGTAAATCATACTTTTCCTTTAACAATAAGGTCCTGTCGGTCATCTAACTCCTTTCAGGGAAAAATTTTTGAATTGAAATAACTTAACTTCCGGATTTCATCGGAAGTAATAAATTATTGCTTCTTTTCAATCAATTTTGGCTTCAGTTTTTCCTCCAATCTTCATTTCCTATGGACGCTAAAGCAAGGACACTCGCATAGAATATAATGGAAAAGTATGATAATCCATTTTGACTCCTGTTTTTCGCATTTTTACGCTCCAGGAGCCCAAAACTAGTAGTACCGAATCCGGAACTGCCCATCTCTAACTTTCAATGATTCGTCAATTTGAGTCCCTGTCAAAGATGCTTGCCCACTTCGCTTCAATAAGTAATGGAAATATAGAGAATTCACACGACTTGCTTTGCCCATATTCTACAAAACTACGTATTATTCGATGTTACCACCAAGTTACATCGAAAATCCTGCAGTTAATTTCCCTGTCAGATTGTTATTGATCATATATGAATCCATAGCAATGATCATTGGATTTGCTCTTATTACGACACAAAACGTATTCGTATATACGATTTTATGAATTATGATAAAATATCCACCAAGCACAAAATATTCTAAGAGATTGCAATTGCACATTATCACTGACATTCCTGGACTTTCCGAGGATACAACCAAATGGAGTTGACTGCTGTATATATGATTAGCTTTTAGTATCAAACCTGATGTATTTCGGTATGATCACGTATAGATCATAAAGATTTGCGATCATACCGTAGATTGTCATGTAATAGTAGGTGTATGAGTTTTATGATGGTCGTTACGCAGAGAATAATCCCTATTAAGGCGTTACAGACGTGGAGAAATCACTGAAAACTCAACGTGACCAGTACGTCCTGGCGATACGAGAACCAACGACCGAACTCCCAGTGTTCAGGAAATGGAACCGCATGGCTACTGGTAAGCCGGATTTAGAAGCGAGTTTTGTGGGATTTTTATATGTAATGCTCGTAAGAGGAATAATTTGACGGCCGGATGGTCGAGCAGTCAAAGTGTCAGCCTACCGCTCTTGGGGACCCGGGATCGAATCCGCACGGGTCACCGGACGAAAAACCCCAGGAATTTTTTGGGGGTTGTTCCGTCTGGATATGTCGGGCCCAGTCCCTCATCACCCGGTCGCCCCATAATGGACCTGCTAAAAAGACCCTCTTAGTGCCTACAGGGCGGAGAGTTAAAGTAAAAACGAATATATTGAGACAAAAATAATATGTAAGCCAGAAATTTAAATTTATATTTCATAATTAATGTTACAAAAAGTAAAATATCTTAAAACGTCTAAATTTTCCGATTTATGATAAAAAAGGAAAAATTCTGAATGTAAGATGAACATCTCGGACCATGGATCCAGTCTTGCTTCATAAAAAGCTACCGATATTTTTAATAAATAAATTCTTATATTTTGTTTTAATATTTATTATTTTTATTATTATATCATAATATTAATTAACAGACGAAAATTTATACATTTTTATAAATGCTCATTTTTTTTATATTCATATTGTAATTTTGAAAGAAAACATTAAAGATAATACAAAATATCAAAGTATAAACTATGCTTTCAACAATTCATATAGAGTATAGTTATATGATAATAACGTTAAAAAACAAGAAATTACATTAAAAAATGTTTTTTATTCTTCCTTGGATGCAACTTCTTCATTGTGATGAGCCTGGAGAATAGCGACTGCTTCGTCTACCTTCGCTTTCAAGGCATCCTGGTTCTCGAGCATATGCAATAGCTCAGAATTATCGATTTCTAGCAACATTCCTGTTAACTTTCCGACTATATCTGAATACCAGCACTGAATGATTGAATACAAACGTTCTCCTAACATTTGCTTCTGTTCTTGAGAATTGGCATTGGCAAGCATGGAAGTGCTCAGAGCTTCCTGTTCTTGGATATAACTTGCAGCTTGTTCAAGAATTGGTGGTTGAACGATGGACGGTGGAGAATTACACATGTTAGCTATATATGTCGGAGAATAAGGCTGCGCAATATTGGCAATTGGTACGGCCACGGGACAGGCCGCAGTAGACGGCTCCACAGATGTAACTCTTGTCGATTCTGTTCTGTTCTGTTGTTTAGTGATAGATCTTCCATTCATATTAGTTGAAATGTGTTGTGTTTTAGTTGCTGTGACTGTTGAATGTAGAACAGGAGAAGCGAATTGTGCGAATTGCATGGCTGAGAATCCATCGACGCGCGGATCACTTTGTCTCAAAGGTGGTTGCGTTATCCAGTTCGACGTAGGTTGCATCTGTGGAATTTGGGTTGGAATATATCTTCCTGCAACTTGCGGCATTGTCGGTACAAAATTATCACCTCCTGCTGGTTGGCACATTTGGTTGAAATATGGTTGCCCGTACATTCTAGCCAGTCTTTGCATGTATTGCGAAGCGATATAAGCTTTACGGTCTTCTTTTCTTTGGGCTAGAGCAACGTAAAGCGGTTTAGAAACAATGATTTTTCCATTCATTTCAGTTATTGCTTTGATTGCTTCTTCGGGAGAACTGAAACAAACAAAGCCAAATCCACGAGAATTGCCACGATCATCCGTCATGATTTTGACACTTGTGATGTTACCAAAAGACGAAAATACTATTCTGAGGCGTTCCTCATCGATGGAATCTTCTAAATGTTTAACATATAAATTGGAACCTTGATAACGACTCATTCGTTCCAATTTTAATCGTTCAAATCTTAGTTTTAATTCCACTTGTCTTTCGGCTTTTTTCTGTGCTCTGCCGACATAAAGCTGTCTTCCACCGAGTTCTTGAGCATTTAATTCTTCTACAGCTCTTTTAGCACTCTCGGAATCTTGAAAATTAACAAATCCAAAACCCTTTGACTTGCCGCTTTTATCGACCATGACTTTAGCACTAATGATAGTACCATATTTTTCAAACATTTCTCTCAGTTTATCATCATCTAGTTCATCCCCAAAATTTTTGATGTAAACATTTGTGAATCGAAGAGCTTTCTCTCCGATTATTTTCTCACGTTCTCTTCGAGGAATGAACTTACCTACGTACACTTTTCTGCCGTTTAACAGCAAGCCATTTATCTTAGCGATGGCATTATTAGCTGCTTTTTCTGTTTCAAAATGCACAAAACCGTAACCTTTCGAGTTACCTTCTTCGTCCGTAACCACTTTACACGACAAGATATTTCCGAAAGCAGAAAATGTATTATACATAGCTTTGTTGTCGATGCTCTTGTCTAAATTCTTGATGAAAATATTTCCAACGCCAGATTTTCTAAGCGATGGATCTCTCTGTAACCTCATTATTCGTATCGGTTTTCCTTTAATTAAATCAAAGTTCATAGTATCCAAGGCTCTATCTGCATCTTGAGGATATTGAAAATTAACGTAGGCATAGCCCAAAGATCTTCCTGTAATCAGATCTCTACATACTCTGATGGAAAGAATTGGTCCTACGGTAGAAAATTTTTCGAAGAGCGTAGTTTCTGTTTCATCTGGAGGCAAATCACCAACGTACAGAGAAGCGACAGATGAATTGGAGCTAAAAGAATTCATTTTCTCTTTAATTGCTGAAACTTAATATCCAGACATTCGACGTTCTCCGAATATATTTAAATTTTTGCTTTTCGTATCATTTTTTATTCTTTTAGAACACGGTTTAACGGTTTATATTCTAAAATCTAAATTAATTTACGACATTCACGTGATTCCACGTATTCCAAATCCAAACTTCAAAGGAAACTTTATTTTCTAGATAATTTCAATATTTTCTCCGTTATTTAGAAATTAAAATAATTATTAACGAAAATTAAAGCCTATTGTTATGTTGTTCTTTGTTATTTTAAAATTGAATTTGTATAAATAAAATTTAAAATGAATTTCTGAAGAAACAATTCAAATATATTGTGATTGTGTGTGGTCAATAAACAGAGTTGGTCTGATGCGAAAGCTTACCGCTGTGGGGAATCGAAAAACCCAAAATTTTTTCGGGGGTGGATTTTTTAAAAACCTTTTCCCGCCTTGTGGGCACTAAGATGGCCTCTTAGCAAGCCAGTATGGATTCGGTCTGGCCCACAACTGGGCTACCGGGCGGTGAAGGACGGGGCCCGACATATCCGGAAGAATCTCCCCTTGAAAAATTCCTGAAATTTTTCGACCCCGGGTTCCTCAGAGCCTTAGGCTTTTACTTTCATGGGTGGTTCATCCAGGATATGTTGACCCGCATCTCATCATCCGAATAGCCTTTTATGGAAGTGCCAAACTCACGATGGACCTGAAACACGCCTATCTTAGTTCTCACGAGACAAAAAGAGTTTAAAAAAAACAATAACAAGCAGCTAAATATGCAATCTATACACAGTTGTAATGAATCATTCCATTTTCTTCCTACTAGATTGCTTGTCACCTAGATCCATTATACAGTATATATATTTACTTAGATGACTTGGATTCCCACTTTATCGCCAACAAGCTATATTTATTAATTGGTCAGATATTTTTCATTAGCTAGCAGAAAAACCGCGACCATTTATGATCAATTACTGGAAGCATACAAAAGTTTTTATGCTTATAATTTTTCTTTATATTAATGTATTGTTTATATGTATCATAAAAACAGATTTTTAACTGTTAACTTGATATTTTTATCAAGTTAGCAGTACCTAAATATTTTAATATTTTATTTTTCTTTTAGAAATAAGTCAAGAACTCTAAAGACATTTAATTCATTAAACATTAGACACTCATATATATTAAAATACAATTACTATAATTTGATCATCATCAAATAATATGTGTAAAATGTTTCTGAATTTAGGTTTATTTCAAGAATGTAGTTATCTTTATCCACTTTCAATGATTAAAATTATTCTAAAAGATTGGTTACTTTTCACCCTTAAAAAGTTTATACATAACATGATATTGACAGTAATTTCATGTGTTATGTTTTTAAATTTGAATAAAGTAATAAGTAACCAAATAATCTTTATCAACTGCAAAAAAATGGAATATTTCCTATTTTATATTTTAATTTTACTTACTATCCTTTTGCTTCACCATCACAAATAGGATCAGGATATCTGTGACTTAGGTTAGGAAACAGTTCTTTTCATATCCCCAACAGTTTTTCTTGTTTAAGTATTTCTGGAATTAAAAATTAATTATAATTTTGTATATATATGTTATATATATATAGCATAAAGTAGCAAAGAGTTTAACAGGATACGTCGTAAAGGCCCGGCAACGAAAGTCTTTTTTGGGGGAGTTACCAAATAATAATGAATATGGTCCGATATACGTCTATTTGACCGGCCTTTTGCAGCATTTGAATTCGAGATTTCCAATTCTTAATTCATTGTTTTAAAAACTTTTAATAACTAAAATGTCTTAGGATTTTAGGCTCTATCAGAGGTATTAATTTACATCTGATATGGAGAGTGCCGATGATTTAATGGCATGAAGGTTGAAAAAAGCGAAATCCTACTCGTGTTTAATATACACCCATATACTGTACCTAGCACCAATCTGCATTATATCTTTAGCTTCTGTTGTCCTATTCTAAAACCCTACAGTAATAGAGAAAAACGGAATGGTTTTAGGCTAAAACTTTTTCCGGCGAAACTTGTGGCGCGATGAGTAATGGCATCAGAACACAGGGTAGTTTTACCCAAGATTTACCCTAGATTTACCCTAAATTTATTAAGACTATCCTAAACATTACCATGAGAGTTTGAAATTACCAAAGAAAAACTCCTAAGAAAAACTTTGACCGTGGTCTAAATTGTCATAAGTATTTACTTGGTGTAATTGTTTTACATCTCAGATCTTTTTATTTGGATTATATTTTTATCATAAAGGCTCTCGTATGTAACTTGGCCTGGCCAACAAATACAAAACATTTTACATCTAATTTTATGACTTATTGTTAAATAAATGGATAAAATTATGCAAGGATATTGCATCTGCGTGGCTACATAAGTTTCTCATTTAATAACGTTATAAACACGAGCAATTATTTATTGTGACATGGTCACAATGTCAGGCTGCAATTTTTCGTCACACTGCTTTCAGTTTTAGTAGTGTGTTGTCTCCGTACATCATACTTTTCCTGTTAACAATGGAGTCACGCCGGTCATCTATCTGACTCCACTCAAGAGAATATTTATGAATTAAAATAACGTGACTTCCGGTTTGTACCGGAAAGTTCAGTTATTATCATAACTGAAGTTTCCTAATTTGTTACGACAGCCCTGTATTAATTTATACTCCTTTCTGTGTTGATAACAGATAGGCATTATAACTGAACAGAAAAAAAACTTAAATTAGGCACCGTGCTAACAAAAAATTTACGAAATTTTTTCCGTTGAAAGTGTCGAAACTATTGCAAGTGACGTATCGATGATTTAAATTGATATAATATTGACAGAATATGATACCGTCTACCCGCTTGAAGGGTTTGATTTATGACGGTTGTTTGGGCTTCTAGGATGTGTACTATTTTCTGTTGGTTTTTCGGATAAACTGTTTATCTGACTGTTCATTGCTTCGACCTCTTCTGATTTGTTCAGAAGAGAAATATTAAAATTTTACCTCTGAAGTCCTCGTTTCGTGGTTAATCTAACCTTTAATTCAATCGCGTAATTTCCACTTTTATCATATCGGAGTCTATTGGTTTCAATAAGGAATATTAAAGAAAGCCGGAGTTGTGACTCAAAGGATTATAGACCCAAATTCGAGGAAAAGAGAAAAACCAAAAGATAAAAAGAAGTGAGAAAGGTTGAATAGACCTTCTGTTATGCAAATACTGTATTGATCCTTAATTTTCCAACCTTTCTTACTATTTTTTATCTTTTGGCCTTTCTCTCCTTTCCTGGAATTTGGATCTATAATCCTTTGAGTCACAACTCCAGCTTTCTTTAGTATTCCTTCCTCATTCACACATTTCCAAGTATTTGAAAATATTTCCTTTCCTCTCAAAAATAAAATATGTAGGCCTATAGAGATTTACGGCTTTCTGAAACTTCTTTTTTGAGTTTATGCCGTTGAAATAAATAAGTAAATAATAAATAAATAAATTTGTCGGTTTTGTTTATTTAGCATTTCTTCCAGTGTTACAAGATTTGGCTACTTTGGGCCAAATTTGGTTACTTTTTTTAGTTGGACTTAAAAAATATCATTTGGAGCATTGACTACTTTTTGGGCTATATATTATTGATAAATATATTAGTCGAATAAAAACGGATCGAAAAAGCCTCAGGAATTTTTCAGGTGGTGGTCAGTCCCGATATGTCAGGACCCGTGCTTCTCATTCTAACGCCCCATTGTGGTCCTGCCCGAATCCATAATGGGCTCACTAAAACATGCCCTGCCCAATAGTGGCCAAGCGGTATCGTTCCCCGAATACTAGGAGTTCGGTCGTGGGTTTGCGCCTGGCTAGGACGGGACGGCCACGTGGAGTTTTCCGGGTTTTCTCCACGTCTGTAACGCCAAAATAGGAGCCAGTAACCCTTAAAACACCTCCCGGAAGGCATTTCCCCCTAAGCAGATCGCCCAAATGTTGCGTTACCGTAATTTAACAAACAACAACAATAAAACTAGTATCCAAGGGCGGGGAGTTTTAAAAAACTCCACACAACAAGTAACTTTTAATAGATTTAAATTTCAAATTAACTTTTTCCATTCAAACCCGTGAATATCGCAGGTTGTCCGCCACTTTGGCTTTATTACAAAAATCGGATCGTATTGAAGAGATGAATTACGTGATATGAAACATAACGTCATTGCTGTACCACCTGACGGCTCCAAACTCCATTATATATGCACCCCAGATGCAAATTTTTAACATTAAATCGAGTCACTATGCAACAATAAAATGCTCTCGTTGTTGAGAGAGAATCTATTGTTGACTCGTGCGATTGTTTAATGCGAGTGCTTTTTCAAGTTTTGCTTCGTTTGCAGAGATTGTTTAAAGTGATGTAAGTTTACACTATGATCTTTGTAGATTTAAATACTCTTTAACTTTGATCAGCAAAATATCACAGTTGGCGGCGATGGGTTTCGATTAGAATTGATCGATTTCCTTCGGATGATTCGCATCTTTCCATTGTTAATTTTCCAATGGCAAAATAAAAATTAATAAATAGCCTATTTTAAAATCTGTTATTCCCCGCTATAGTTTATAAATTACATACGTATATATATTAATATCCCATATGAATTTTGTCTGAATCTTAATTAATTAACATAATTCCTCTATTTTCGCAGTTGTTTTGTGTTACGGCACGGCAGTCACCAGAATAGTTCAATTTTTATAAACTAATTCCTCTATCGAACATTAAAAATGGTCGAAAAGATTAAAATTATTATATATAATAATATTCTTTTCTAACAGGAATTAATCATTTTTGCATTAGAAATTTACAATTCAGATTAGAATAGGAATATTTCTCAATTAATTCTCTCATTTTCCTTGGCAGAATGGAGAATTTCAGAGAGTTGAAGAAGTTGCACATCTCGGACAATGCAGAGTCCGAGGATGACGCCTGGTCTTGGCCAGGTGTCATAAGGGTGCTTCCGAAGGATGGTGAGGAGAAGTGTCATACACCGGACGTCAAACGGGTGGTAGTCGTAACTCCGGACGACACCGCCTCGTCTCTCGTCCAATATCTAGAGGGGCGATATCCGGAGGTTCCGGAATGGACGGTGGAGACATCGTCGGGTGAGACCGGAGTGGACAGAAAGGAGTCCGAAGAGCCCGTCGAGCGTAAAAAGCCTTGGTGGAAAAGGTTGTTTTGCTGCTGGAAGACATAAACCTCTTCTCTAGCCAGGCCTTCTTGCGCAGATTTCGACTTTTCATCGAATGTAACATCGCCATTTGGAAGTGACCTTTCACCTGAATATGACACTTACCAGGAATTGACCTTTCACCCGGCTACGACTTAATCGACTGGACTTGACTTTCCATCCCAATTTACAGACAGATACTTCGACACCATTGGAGATTCGGTTAAACAGCATAGAACAACGACAGTGACATCAAGCAGTGTTCTCGTGTTTAACTAAAGACTGTTTAAAAGACTATAACAGGCCAAAACGACTTATATTCTACAGACATTTACATTGTATTTCATCCGCGAAATAACGAATATTCGGCACTAAAAGGCATACCAGACGAAGACCATTTCAACATTGAATTTAAATAAAGCAAAAAATACACGTACTCGGTTTGTGTACTCCACAATCATAATTACTTCAACAATTAAATTTGTATATAAATTTTTATATTTAATAAAACTAATTAAATTTTATGTTAAATGTTTACAGATTCGATATTTATTAAAGTCGCGCATTTTTTGATGAATTTATAATTAACAATAATGTTTATAACAGTTATGACGGAAAAAATGTGTCCGATTCATAACGAAACAAAAATATTTAAATTTAATGAGCCAAATATAATTTGAAACAGTTGGAAGTTTGTAGTAAAACAATGGCACGAAAGATGAAATCACATTATATTTTATTTCATAAAAATAAAAGACAAGTTTTACAAGTTTAACGAAATATTCAGTCCCAAGGACCCTTATATATTTTAATACCTTTCCAAGTGGGACTATAGCACATTAATTTCGAATCTGAAGGAGAAGATGCGGTTGGAAATATCGGTGGAGGAAAAACCGACGTCACTAACCGATCGTAAAGTTCCGGTTTGATCAAGCAATATAAAACCAATCTTACAAAAACCATTACGAAACCTACAGTAAGGAAGACGATGGATACAACCACGTGCATTTCTAATGCCATGTTGATCTTCCCGGAAATAAATAAATAAATAAATAAATAACCTAAATATACTACATTTAAAAGAGAAAAATTAAAATGTTTTTCTATACGCAATAGTTGGATAAGGCAATATAATACATGAGTGATCTACCAATGGGTATTGCGTGCTAGGACTTTCTATAGGAAACTAGCCTCTATTTTGGTATTAGACAAGTGAAGAATATTCGGAAAACTCCACGCGGTGAGGTGCAGAGCCGCGACCGCAAACTGAATCAAAAAGTTCGAGGAGGAATTTTTAACGTTTCTTACACGGTGCCATCCGCCTCCACATGCCTCAAAATATAGATCGATTGCGTCGTAATTTTATTTTATCCCCAAGTCTAATAGAAAATGAATTGTAAAGTGACTTTTACACTATGTTTCAGTTTGTATGTTAAGTTATGGCAACGCAACACTTGGGCGATCTGCCTACGTGGGATGCCTTCCGGGAGGTCTTTTTAACAATTTAACAAAATTTTCCTTAGAAATTTTAAAATAACACTTAATAGAAAGTATTAAGTATATAGTCAAAGCTCAGAACAATGGCCACTGAAGGGAGCATTAAAAAACGGCCGTGGTTTGAAGGTTATTTTTTGTGCAGTTTTATTTAAAACATTTGATGATAGGGAAGCCGTGTTTCTGTAAGAAGCCGACTTCCAGGGGAAATCAGTTAATTGCGCGTCCATTCGTATCGTTTGTTCGATAAGCCAGTAAAAACCGCAGAATTCTCTAAATGTATTTTTAATATCACAATTACATTCCGAGTCGCTAGCCACAATATAAGGGCTAAAACTAAAAATAAAATAATAAAACGTGTGCTGGATATACAGTACATACCTGCTACAAAATATTTTTGATCGGCAAAAGTTTATCAGCCGACAACTGTTTTATTTTAAGTTCAGTATTTTCTTGATGAAGTTTGAGATTTTCTGTTTGAAGAGTTTTCAGTTTCTTCCTATAGATCATCTTTTGCATTCTGCACCGATATAAATCCTCTTTGACTTTTAACAATTCAGACTGCAAAGCAAAATTTTATTGACATAAAACAGCTCAGGATGCTGTGTAGTTGCTGCTTCAGATTTGGGGGGTTCTTCTATTTCCTTTTCTACAGTTGTTACTTGGGAGTGTGTATCATGTAAATCTAATGATTGATTAAAAAATATCAGACAATTAATCTTTAAGTATTTATAAGGAATGATGGGCCACAGAGAGATAGCCCTCAGTGAATCACAGTGGATCTCACAAACCCAGCTCAATCTTTAGTTAACATTTTTTAAATATAAAATGTTCCGATAGATACATCTGTGTGTCACGTGTGTAATTCTCAGCTATAAAAATCACAGTGTAAATAAAGGCGATTAAATATTTAAAATAACAAAAGTTATGAATACAGAAGTGATTTGCATCGTTATATGAATCCTTTGCATCAATGTCGATGCCAGAGGTAAGAACCTTTTCTTTTCGTGCGATTCAAATATTCATATTTTTATTAATTTTCAATTTAGGATATAATATACCAATAAACTCTCATCTTCAGCCAGATACAAAACTATGTCTCGTTATTATTATAATATTTCTACTGATAAATGTGAACTTTTCATTGATGGTGGATGTTACGGAAATGGCAACAATTTCGAAACTTTACAGGAATGTTGCGATTACTGTTCTTGCAAGTAAGTTCAGCGATTTGAAATTCTATATTAAGTTGATAATTACTTTTTAAATTAATATATGAATTTCACGCTAGTATTCTGTTTTTCCCCCAGCAAATTTGGATTGTGAACAATTCAAAAATATATACATACAGGCCTTGGTAGACATTCTATCAAGATCAAGTGGAGAAAGCATTGAAAAGTGGTACTTGGTCACGGGTTCAAACTTCACCAGCTGACTGGGTGCATGGAGTTTGGCACGTTTTCTTCGTGTGTTTTACTCCTTAAATAGAGTCGGTTTCCCATAGAAAGTCCTTTCGGGGAGCACCCCTCCTCAGTCCCGTTGTAAGCGGGCGTGCAAGGCGTGCATTGCAAGCGGGCACGCCTGCAATGCACGCCTTGCAATGCACGGGGGTTGCAATGCCTTGCGTTCACGGGGGCGGTAAATCGAGCGATCGGTCACGTAACATTCAAAGTCATTGTCCCAATACCCACACTACTTATAGCATAAGAAATGTCTTCGCAAGGAGAAAAAAATCCGACCGGAGCGCAATTACTATATTCTTATTTAGCCTATATTATAGCTTGTATACTGGCACAATGAAGTGACTTTTCTTCAACACTAGGCAAGTTTCAATCTTTATTCAGTTAGAACGTTTTGCTATACATCTACGTTTCGGGCATTTGCCCCTCCTCAGCCAACTAAATATATATAAAATATTATATGGATACAACCGAACACAAATAAAAAACTAAAAAACGTACAAAAAATTTTTTGTGAAACATACCTCAATTCGATACAAACACCAAATATACAGTAGAACACCAGACGACTCATAGGTTTACATAACGTTTCCACCATAAATTCCGTTTTATTTTTACAATAACATAATTTGTTATCTTAATT